>NC_057782.1:1453502-1636288 GCF_014825855.1 Bombus pyrosoma
ACGGTTGTACGGTATTGAAACAAGAAGGTTTCTTACGTTACTTACACCAAGGAAAATTCGATTAAATGATACTGAGAAAGTGTCTGATGCAATTCACGTTTAAACGAATGCATAAATATTCGAGGCTAAACGCAGAAGCGGATCTAATTATAATTGGAATGCGCGACACAGGCGTGAACATTAATTTTCCCGTTTCTTGAGCGAGTTTTTCCCCCTGTTTCTTTATATAACGGTCGTTGTATCAGATTGTAACATACGAAATCAGATTCTTCGCTTAGATCTTATCGGACAGCGTATTGTTTAGTTGCGTCATGGTTTACATAAAGTTGAACGTCGGTTTATATTCTTTTGTTTGAAAGTTGTTTGGTATTTTCTTCGCAATGGTACACCGAGTACGTACAGAATGATTTTCTCTTACGAATTCAAACTCAGACACTCTGTAGCCAAAGTCGAACAAAATATTAATGTAATTTTTGAAATCATGACACCAACGAAAGTATTATTCTTTGACGATTTTCCAAATTCTTTTTTCAATATTTAAAGTAAATTTCTAATGGCAAAGTAATATACTTCAATTATATTAAAAGATTGATAAAAGGTTTTGATAAAGGTTTTGATTTAATAATAAAATAATGGTATCATGGATGCAAAGTAACAAAATGAGTCACCAAGGAATTCCCGCGCGAAAACGAGCGTGCAGTTGTCAGAATTCGCCACTCTTACACCCTTTTCTCTCTCTCTTTCTCTCTCTCTCTCTCTTTCTCTCCCTCTTTCTTCCTTTTCGTCCGGTCCTCGACTCGGTGCTTCTGGATTCAACGGGGCGAGTGACGAAATCAACGCTCATCTGTTTGCGTAGACGACTCTCGGATAACCAGTTAGTTTCAAAATTGCCGGACGGCAGGCTGGCCGTCGAACAAAATTGAAAATTGTCCCTTCTGCCTCTGTCTGTCGGCGTTCGTACTTGTTCCACTCACTCGCGCAATCCCCGACTAGAAAATTCTCGCGTGACTCTCCTACCAAAAACGTCCTACTACATTCTCAAAGAATATCCAAATTTCTCTGCGAAATATTTTGTTTTCAATCGATCTTTGAAAAACTCCGTATAAAATCCTTTTTGCCTTTATTGCGCGATAATATGTGGTTGATTATAGCAATTTAAACGAGACTTTGGTTATAAGGTATCGATAATATGTCAACGATTTTACATCTTCAAAGGACACGCGTTACATTTTCCTCCTTTTTTCCCCATGTATAGTCGATAAGCAAACCAGCCTTTCATTCATTCGAAACTCCCAGTGATTTTCACATGATGCTAGGTAGCGCGGAAAAGAAATACAGAGAGAGAGAGCAAAAAAAAGGAGGAAAAATTGATTTTCTTGCAAAGGCGTGCACGAAATTTCCCGGCAGCCCACCCAGTCGTATTTTTTTCTATCAGAATATTCCGTACGAAAAAAAGCGTATGAAAAATAATCGTTCGTTATGATCGGAGCTCGAGTTGGCCAGAGCGCCAGAGATACACATATGTACGTTCTCTCTCAGTTTCAGCCTTTTTCGTTGGAAGCGTTCGTTTATCAGGGTGGCGTAGACACGAGCATAATAAGTGTTGATTCCGGCTCAGAAATTACTGTCCCTGTAATTCCCGGCGTTTTTATCCAGCGACGATCGCGAGTACACGCGTACGCGTGCACGCGAGCGCATCAGCTTCGTGTACGAGTGTTGAAAAAACGTATTTTTATTTAAATTACCGATGGGAGAGCAATATTTTCGATATTATTAACCTCTGTAGATTGGAATGAACGAGGACAGGCGCCACTTTTTTCCTTTTTCTTTTTCTTCCCATCCAGTTACTACTTTTCTTGCTGTGTTTTTTCATTTTTACCCCTTCCGAACCTTCCACTTTCTTTCTTTCCTCTTTTTGTTTTCTGATTCTGCTCACACACGTGATCACCATCACACGCGTTCCTCTGGTGTGTGTACACTTTCACGATGAAACATCGAACCTAGGAAGAGTGATGAAAAAATTGAGTAAGAGAGAAAAGAGGAGAGAGACGCGTATCGGGGACGGAGGGATGCACAAAATCGTATATATCCGCGTAAACGCACGGCATCTCACCGGATAGCGAGGGAGAAGGCTCGGGATTCGAACGAATGGACGGAACGAGCGAAAGGTTTCGCTTCGGTTCGGTTCCGTTCGGTCGTCCCTCGTATAAATCAGCTATGCTTATCGGTCTTTCATCGAGCCGGAGGTGAACTCATTTCGTTCTCTCTAAATACGAACTTTTTTTTCGAAGCAAAAACCTATTTCGATTAAAATGGCGCGCGCGTTTCGCATTTTGCCGGATTATAAAAGGTTGCCCTCGTCACCCCCACGCCATCGTCTTTCTCCCCCTCTGTTTCGAACACGCCGCGTTTCTATCCTCTGACCGCGGCTCTTCGAATCCACCCCCTCGATTCTCACCACCTCTCTCCGCGCTACACGCGTAGATCTCCTCTTTTTTTCTTCATTTCGTTTCTTTCCCGCTGTTTTTTGTTTTTCTGTTCTTTTTTTTTTCTGTTTCTCGTCCTTCTCGTTCATTTCTTTTTTTTTTTTTTCGTGATTTGGCTTCAATCGGATACCGCCTATAGCGAAGCGGTCGAACGGCGACTCGAAATTTTTTCGACGCTCTCTTTCGGCTCTTCCTTCGTCGATCGAACCGCCGTTGCTCATTTTCGATTCCACTGTTATTTCTGCGCTTGATTTTTTCCCCCGGCTTTTAACCCCCAAGCCCGAAAAAAAGGGAATGTTTATGGCGGCTCGAATCACTGTTACCTTCCCCGCTGGTTGCGAAGGATTACGAATTCCCGTTTTTGATGGATTAGAAACGTAAGAATGGTTTTACTCGTGTTTCTTAATCCCGTCGAGTATAATATCGATTCACACGTGTAGGGATAGATTGTGGTAGATGGTACGGAGACAGTTTGTAATAGAATTTTTAACTGAGAGCAGGCTACGAAAGTAAGGTAATTAATTTTTTCTGTTAACGTGTATTTATTTAAAATATCTTTATAAATTTTCAATTGGACAAATAAGATTTAAAATGGTTGGTGAACTTAAATAACGGGCCGAGATTCATAATGTGCTTCTCTATTCACTCTTACCTCCAATGAAATAATTTCGCGTTTATCGTCTTAAAAATTGAACTATATCCTTCGAAATTACAAAAACATCTCTCAAAAGACAAAATTAATCGATTATGTAATAAATTAAACGGTTGATACTTGAGAAAGTTTTTATCTCCACAAATTACGTTTTATTGCATCCTCATCCTAGACATTACTGAAACACCAGATCAGCGATAACACACGTGGTTGTTAAAAAAATCACAAGGCGAGAGATTAACCTTCCAATCTCGCGAAAGCTTTCGTCAAATTTTCCATTCAAAATTACACAAACTCCGCTACCCCTACCTTCGGTCGTTCCGCTAATTACGAATTCTATACACACGGCCATGGCGAAAAATACTCGTCCCCCTGTTCCTCGCCGACGAACGCAATTTTATTTCAACGCCGCGCCGGTTCGAATTTTTTCGCTCGCGTCCCTTTTAATTCGTTTTATCCTGCGCATTATAAATCGTAAGTTGTTGTCGTTTTTTTTCTACCCTCTTTCGTCCACCCCCTCCGATCGTTCCGGTGGGGTTTGCGAGCGCAAAGCGGACGATGGTAGTGTTCGTTGTCGATATATAAAAATCGAATACGGGAATTTTCGAGCGGCCGCGGCCGGCCGGATTTTTTCCCAGGCCCCGGCCGTTAGGACATGGCCTCGGCGATAGAGATAATAGAGCGACGTAAATCTAGTTATATTTCCGAATACACGGTGACAGCCGGGCGAACGACGACGAGCAGGTCAGCGACTAGGGGCAGAAAAAAATTGCGCGCTGGCTCGCGCTAACGAATCGTGATTCTCCGGCCGAACCGTTTCTGTCCTTCCGCGAAATTAGGCGGCATTAACGATCCTACCTGCAATTAATTGCGAGCCGTCGTGCCCGCCGGTACAAACGAGGACGCGCCTACGCTGTTTGCCTAACGCATCAATCTCCGACTCTGCTCGTCGCTGCCTAGCAAAATATTCGCGAGATCCGCAACGAGATTCGATCGGGAGTCAACAGAATCTTCTGTTCGGGGTTGTCGTGACACGGAGTTCCATTGAATGGGAATCTTGAACAAGGATTTAAAGCATATTTAGCAAGTTTGGAGAAAAACTGATTTTCTACACTCTTATGTACATCATATATTCGACACTGCATATGTTTCAACCGTGTAAAGCGCTTCTTGTGTTGAACGTTGCGTCGTCTTGTGTCAACGTATTTGCAAACTGCGTGTACTAAAACGATCGACACAGACCGTAGAATCGTACTTTAGCTCTACGTCGACTTACATGTGTTGTAGTCCCTTTTTCGAGCTTTTAATTCGCCTTGTACCAATTTAAAATCGCTTCGTGTCTTCCGTTAAAGCGTAGCAATACTCATTTTGAAATTTTCGCAGAATCTCGCTATGACTTTTAAATTTTAGATTTTCTATAACTTTTTCTACTATATTCTGTTTAGTTTCGTTTATAGGTAGGAGAATTAATTTTTTAGGATTAACGGAGAATTCGGAGTTTCTTTCTGCTCTTCGATAACGATTCTAAATTCGTATCATTGCATTCCAACGAAGAATAGAGTATTCTCCAACTTGAGTAACGTGTATGTGGTTGCAGTATTTGCTTTGAAATGTGGAAATACTGGCGAGTAATGAAAATTTTGGTTGTCATATCTTTTCTTCGTTGATCAGTTGAAATTTCAATGGAAATTAACTTTTAGCGTATTTGCGCACCATTGTATTGGTTACAATTAAATTGCGAACATATATTTATACAATTTCGTATTTTTAGGAAAATAATTTCAAGAATGAAACGTATTATATTTCATTTTTTAATATATTTTTTCGTGTAAGCTATGCGTGCATATTTGCATCTTCAAATTTCCTAACGCATAAAAATCTACAATCTTATTATAGCATTTACATATTAATTAATTAGGCCCATTCTCTTTTTGTACACTTCAGAACCATTTTTAATTAATCATATGACAATTTATTCCATCATTTAAACTATCGAAGAATTTATAAGTCATCGAATTGAACGATACTCTGTCAACTTAAATAACAAAAAAGTTACGATATTCGAGAGAAGTAGGAAATTATTTCAAGAAGATCGGATACGACTGTTATCTGTTTTTTTCTCTCAAATGCTTCGAAGGAAGGAAAATTTCTTAATCACAGGCTAAGCGAAATTTTACTGGATCAGATCGTTGCAAGTTTAATCGAGTTGTCGCCAGATGAAATGATAATTATAACAGTCACAGTAAATATTGTTTCACCGGTTGTAAAGTACACACAGTTCGGCTCGGACGTGCAGTTAATTTGACGGAAGGTAATTAGATCTTAACTGTCCCGTCTCAATCGACTTCGTAGCAAGATGATAATGGAAGAAATGAAATTGGACTCGGCGATTGATTGAAACGGGGAAATGAGGGACGGAAAGGTAGTCGTGGATGAATGCGAAAGAAGAACTCGGAACGATGATGTGGAATGACTCAGCTGCTCTCGTCTATCGAAAATCGCGATACCATCTTCTCGCGTTATAGATCGTTTCGATGAACGTGATCGAGCCGTGAAAATATTCGCCTCGTTCACTGCACTTGTTAAGACTTAACATGATAATCGAGTTTCGTTCCTTTCAAATCGGTCGACTTGGAAATATTATCATCGTCTGCGAAGAAAATATTTTATTTTCAACTTTTATGAAAAATAAACCCGAAGGATACTAGCCTACATATATGTATATGTATGTTCAACTTCTTTTAATTTCTGTATAATTTTAGAGGATATATTTTTCTGAATAAATATATAATTAATTCCTGAATGCATAAAATCTTTTCACGAATAATTAACTTTAATGTATATGCGTTATTTTGAAAAGTAAGATATAATTATCCTCCTTTGATTGTAATGTACCCGCCCCTGAGGGAATCGAGTTATTAAATTTCATCAAGAAACTGAACAGTCTAGTCTGATAAATCAAGTTAAATTAAAAAATGCAGCTGTTCAAAAGTATCATTACTGTAAAAGATTCATTTTGATCGAAATTGTCCAACAATTGTATAACATCGATATACATTTTCTCGTCTCATTGGTACGACATCTCGATCAGACGTCGAATAAAAATCTACAACGATGATTACAAAACCAGGGCGAAGAGGCGAAAAAATTCAAGATCATCTAAGATATTGAAAGGATCGAGTGTAGCAAGAGGAGCGCGCGTTTAATCGCCTGACTCATCGCCCGATACTTGAATTCATCACAGAGCAATCATTCGTTTGTTCCGTGCACTTCAGAGACAATCGCCGCTCGAATGAAAATTTATAATCCTCTGTACAAGTACGTGGCGCAAGATGACGTAGATCCGAGCGTAAACGACGTTAAACCAAGAGGACGAAGAAGAAGAATGGATGGATCGAGCGACGCGTAATACAAAAGCGTAAAGAGTCGAGGTTGTTATTTTAGGAGAATAGTAGAACGAGTTGCCAACGAAATGGGTTATTTCGAGCCGTTGATTTTCTCCTGCTACTACGAACGAAACGCGGGGAGAATATCATTATAAAACGCCAAGTCACGAAACCGGCCATTCCGGCGTCCTATTAAAATATTAAAACACCTCGTCCAGCCCCTGGTGAGTCCTGGCGTGGGGTGTGAAAAAAATAAATCTACCTTGTCATGCACAGCCCCTCTCCTGGTGCCAGACTCTCTCGTTGTCTCTCCGCTGTGGTGTTTCAGGAACAGGTATGAACGGTCCTTGAACACGTCCGATCGATCGATGGAACAATTCGTTCCACCGGCTTGCCTTTCGCCTCCCAAGAACGAAACTGCTCACGCACCATTCATCTTTTCTTCTCGTTCTTTAACTCTGCAAACGATCGTTCGATAGTTCATTGTTTGATAACTCGATCGATTAATTTTTGTAAATTGTCAAATGTAATTAAATTGCTATAGAATGCTAAGCTAGAAGTAGTTATAAATGATTAAGAAAGCTTCCAAAGGAACGTTAAGGAAAGTTAACAGAAGCAAATTTAAGTGCAAAGCAAAGCAGGGGAAATAGGGCGAAAGAAATATAAAAGTTTAGTAGAAGTTATCGTTCAATCTCAACCGGTCTAGGATAATTTTTCGGAACAAAAATGTGTCAAACAATTGATAGAATTAATTGGTACACATTTAACCATTAAATGTCGCATGGTCGCGTGCCACGTACAGCACGATTGCATCACGAAGTAAATCACATTTGCAAACAGTTTCGCGATACTGTTAGAAACCGGTCGCCAGAAGAAGCATGATGACGGTAGTAAAAAACGCGGAAGCAAATAAGTCGACCGAGGCGGTAGTTCGAGGCCGTCACCACTTCTACGCTATTTCGACCTGGCTGGACTTGTCCGGTCGCTCATCAGTCAGAGTCATTACCGGGATAATTAATTACATTTGCCCCCTCGTCTCTTCAGCCCAGAGCTCGTTCGCGTCTCGCCCCTTCTACGGAGCCACCCTCGACCCTGATACGAACAGTGGACGAAATCAATGGAAAAATATAGGATTAGGCCGGCATAGGTTGACGATGTCGCCGACGAGAGTGAAATACAACGTGGAAAATGGCTCGTGGAACGAGATAGGACAGGGAGTGAGAGAGAGAGAGAGAAAGAGAGACAAAGCTCCGGTTAACCGCTGCTTGGTTTCTCTCTTTCGCTATACCTATGGAGGAAAAAATAAGAATTATCCCTCCAGTGGAGAGTTGAAACTGAATTTCGGCCATTCTGAATCGTCTGACCCGAAGTAGAACATTGGAAGATGAGGAGAGGGAAGAACCGGGAAGAGGATCTCGAAGGTTCTCGTCTGAACGAGGAGAGAAGGCACGGCATGAAAATCTGTTGAAAACTCGACTCCTTCTTTAATTAATTATGCAAATGGCCGGCGGGCAGCATGCTTAAACTTTTCCTCGGAGACCCGGCCGACTCGCGGTAGCTCGAGCCGCGGCGTTAATTATACACCGAATAATAACAATTATTACAATTACCGTGAGCCATCCTCTCTCTCTTTCTCTATCTATCTTCTCTTTTTTCTTTCCTTGTTCTCCACTTGGTCGAAGCTAGCTTCAAGGCACAAGGAATACATCTACAGCTTGCCCCTGCGACTGGTCGCCAACGTGTATTCCGTACACTTCATAGCCGCCGAACAGCCAGCAATTTACACGTTTCACGACGCGTATTATTTCCGTATAATATGAGTGACTCGCTGCGCGAATACGAGTTTGCGTTAAACGAACCGCTGGTGTTAGAACTTGCGACGAAGTAATAAGAAGTGAATCTTTTTCTGTCATTTATCAGATGCAATTTAATTCCTTACACTGTAGTTAAGGTATGAGAAAAATTTTTAGACATTTTGTCACATTTCACATTGTTGAATTATTCGTTCGAATAATGAATTCTTTCGCCTTCTACTACTGTACTATTTCGAAGGATGTTAGAGGAGTTAATTAAAAAATATAAAGATACATATATCAATAGAATAAATGAATTCGTCTATCTGATTACATAAATCTTGCACGAAAGTAATAAAATGATTCGTATGCTTGATAGAAGTAGGAAAAATAAAAGCAATTATTACACAGGCAATTTACAAATTTTGTGACACATATTATACCAGTTACTGTAAGGTAACAGAAATTGGATATTTATCACATTCATTAAAGGAAGATTGGCTTTTACACCATTGATGGACAAACAGATATTAATCGAATTCATCTAATTCGTGCAAGGAAGATTAATCTTTGCATTATGGATAATTGTTCCATTTCTTTGAATTAAAACTAGGAAAAGAGACTCGCCAAACAGTCAGTAATTTAATTCTGTATAATAGGATTGTCTTTTTCCCATTCACCTAGAATCCTGACAAAAAGTATCGAGCAAAGGGGGAGAAAACGATACCGACATTCGACGATCGTTCTATTCGTACAGTATGTGGCATTAGCAGCAGCAACTACAAAAAAGAAAAGAATCAAAGAGAACAGGAACGGTCGATTCAAGTAAATCCAAGCGTGACATCCGACGCGAATTAAAAACCTCATTACCGCGGATACGCGTTTTTCCGAAAGCTCGTAACTTCTCGATATCCCGACAAAAGCGAGAGCCGATCGTACCCACACGAGATCCTAATCGGCGCGTTGCGTGAATGTAATTTCGCACTAGGAACGCAACTGACCCTTGAGTGGACGCTCGACTGTGACATAGCTCATAAAAATGTATCAGAACGAGGCAGTTAGCTCGCCTCCTCTCTCCCTGGCTTTGGAAATGGAGAACGCGGCGCGTGCAACACACGCGAGTAGCACACGCGAATGCGTATATTTATTCGCCTGACCGGAAAACGAAGTTACGCAAGAGGCCACGCGACAATATCATCCAGCGTTTTATATTCTTACGCCCTTGCTCATTCGCGTGGCATGAATTTATGTCGTTTCATGAGTTGGTACTTGAGGTTCAGATTGAGGGTGTGGTTGATGGTTCAAAGAATTTGCTCGTTACTTTGCAAGACGTTTCCCGTATTGTTCTTTGCTTGATTTGTATTAATTTCAAAAATTGTTGACACGTCCTGTTATGTGTTTTTATAACACATATATGATATCGACTGAAATATAAAAAACAAATTAAAAGTCGCGAAATTAAAAAAGGAAGATTTAACGTAATTCTCATAAAGTTGTATACTACTTATTGAAATATCGAAATCACTAGGTGTATCATAGAACTCATTATGTCAAGAATGCTGAAATGAAATTGTATTTAGTGGTGAATTAATAACAAGATTATAGAGCGATTTAGTACAGTAATATAGAAATACCTTCTAAATACATGAACGCGATTTGTTATAACGCAAAATGAGTAACAAAAATCAGTAGTCAACGTTAAATAACACGTTTGTGGACCATAAATACTATGCACTCTACAAGAATATGTAGGAAGTAATTAGACACATTAATTAATTAATTCACTAGAAACAGAGGTTACGTATAAAGAGGGAAATAAGGAATAAGGAGAATCGAACCGTGCCTGGTCAGATACGGTTAAAATGGCAACGAGTCCACATCCCTTCAAATTCCGAACTTTTACTGGAGAAACTATTACGAGTGAAACTAACCAGATTAATATTCCTGCTTAACGTTGCAATTTATCTTCAAATTTACAACTAAACAATTCAAGCCGCCTAAGGAAAGAAACTGGGAAATTTCTAGAATTCTCAATTAATGAATTACAAAGAGGCGATAGAAATTTATTGCATAAGATAGAAAACATATCTAAAATGAACAAAGAAGAGTATAATAATTAGTAGTTTCTCGTGCAACATTGTGCCGCTTTGCTTCGTAATATTTCCTACTTTCAAAGTCGTACACTTCGCTCTACTCTAATCTCTTATAGTTGAATCGATCTAGAAACATCATTTACCCATATATTAAACACCTCGATCGTTAAGATCCGTAATCTGCGTTTATCCTTTTAACGGGAGCATGAAACGTTTCTTCCCAGCGACGTGCACACAACCAACCACACAATCGCCGGTGAATTCTAAACGAGAGTTAATGAAACATTCTTCGTGTGTACACACGATCATCGGACTAGATAAACCGCCTTTCAGAGAACTGTGTTCCTTAAAGCGGAGTGAATGGACGCGTCATAAAAATTGTAAAATTTCAAGCCCAGATAGCGATCGAGAAAAACGAAGAAAAAAAGGCGTTAACGCGATGCTCCTGTGGTTCCATTCGTCACGAGTAATTACGTTCACGCAAGCAGGTCGATCGTAATCTTGTCTTACGCGCGCGTGTAATTGAACCTCTCTTGTGCTCCCACAGCAAACAAGAAATAGTTTTCTCAATTTTTACTATGCTCTCTGACACCTATAAATTTGCAAATTTAAGCTTTCTACTTAAAACCACATTACTTCAGAAATAATAAATTAGTAATATAAAAATTGTATGTATAGAAACTAATGTGAAGAATTCTTTTGAACTTGATAAATAACGAAAGAAGCAAAATTTGAAAGTATGTCCCATTCTCTCTAATATTCAAACATGTATTTTTCTTTCAAGATTCAACATATTTTCAAATTCTTGCCTATTCTCATACAGCTATATATGATGCAATCTGGAACATACTGCTTACGGTTTCGTTTTTGGTAAAACTGAATTTCTAAAATCCTTTCAATGATGTTAAGTAGACATGAAGAATTATGTACGAACCAATATATTATAGTAAGTTTATTAGTTTCTTCTACAACTTTGCAAATAGATTTGCCATTTATATCGACACTCATAAAGAAGCAACATTTGAATGAAATGTCCCATCTTTCAAACACCGTAGCATATGTAACTTTTCCTCAAAATAAGCGACACGCTCGGGACTGACCAGTTACTTATTACGAGACAGGTATACTATTCGTTTTGACTTTGTTCTCCAACGAGAGATCCAATATAACGGCAAATCAGAAAGATGATCGGTCAAATAGCATGTAACACCTCAGGATTGCTAATACTAGAGTGAGAAAGCATTACACATATTCTATGCGTTTTCTACTAAGCGATGTCACTGTTCATTCGACCAGAAAAATGTATGGCTTCTCGCTTTCACGGGTCTTTCACACTGTCAGTAAATTCAAATAAAGAAGAGCCGGATACCGGATACCGGATTGCTTATTCCGAGGCGAAACTTACTTTACTTTCGATAGTTTATATATTTTCGCATTCGTGCTCGTCCTTATACATTTCTCTATATTTCCACTCTTTCTAAATGCATGAACATCTACATTCTAATTACCACGCTCTGTCATCATGCCGTGAAACATCTTAATATATATATATTTTTTAAATAAAATTGCAAATTACTTACCCTCGTGGAACCGATATGGATGTTTCATTTACACGCGCAATAATCGACCGCTGCTTTTTTTCTAATTGAATTAACAGATACCAAGCATGCTTTCTTTATGCTTGATGCTTCGTAACCGAGCCGCGTGCTCGTTGCAACAAATTGCTGCGTTACGTAACGCGGATAAACGAAAGAGACGTGTAGAGCTCGCGGAGTACCCTGCGTTGGGGCGTTTCACTTGAAAATTATTGCAAATAACAGAGGTGATGTAATGAGCTAAAATATAATTGGCCGGAAGATCGGCGTGCGTGGCGTAACGTTCCACACCTTACTGGGTTCTCGCTTTCTGTTATCTGCGTGTGTTAAGCACGAAAATAACCGTAATCAGTCGCCCGGCGAGAGAACGCCACATAATCCTACCGCATTACAAGTGAGCATAATTTATTTACTACGCTCCAATTAGCCGTACAGCTCGCCTCATAGAGTATCGAATTTTACTTGTTGCGTTTAATCACTGCTTCCTATTGCCCCGAGGACAGCTCGTGCTCCATGCTACTGCATGCTGTTGCCGTTGTTGTTGAATTTAATCGTTTATTCGTTGCGTTACGAGCTATCGTTTCCTCGCTTTACTCTGCTAACTCGTAGGTTTGTTCGTTACCTTACGAAAAACGTTGGACGAACTCGTCTTTTGGGCTGGTTTCGATGCATCGTGGTTCAGTTGCATTAATGTTGCAACGATTGTCGTATCAGCTTATCTGTTTCGCTGCAGATCAACCTGTTTGTATGATTGGTATGTATGAGTGTGTGTGTATGCTTATTTATCTATATAGGAGAAGTTGATTGTCATTGGATATCAAAGAGATAGGATTTTAAGCGACGTTTGTCGGCGCGCGATGAAATGTTGGCAAAACGTCGGAAAAATTCCCGGGTACGCGATAATTGCGCGTTCGAAATAAAGCACGGCCAAAGGTCTTGGGACCCGTGCTCATTTCCTTTCTCATTTAGGTCTGTAAAAACCGCTCATGATATCGCGTTACTAATTAGTAAATGAAACAGCTCGAGATAATGCCGCCGGTGCCACAGGGAAAATATTGCACAATACGTTTACAACTGTGCAATCTGCGGTGCGCCCAGGGATAGTGGTATAATTTTTTTTACATTTTTGCGTGTATATGCCGACGCGTGTGTGTTTGTTTTTTCTCTGTTATTTTCTCCCCCGTTTTTTTTTCCCCAAGCCAGGAAAAAATTTTTAATCATATTAGTTCCATTTAATGACTTTGTCTGGATGATACTTTGTATCGGTCGTTCCTAGTATGTACCATCCCCTCCCCGCGGTAGACATTAACAGAGAAACAAAGTGAGAGGGAGAGAGAACGAAAAAGGGGTAATATAATTAAATTTAGTTTAAAAAGTGTTCAGGTTTTGTTCGAATTTTCATGGCGAAATAAAATTTTAACGAACCCCGCCCAACCATTCTGCGTCTGGAAACGGTCGTGATATCAACAAACAAAATTACAATCAATTAATCGGTACAGGTGAAAACGCAAGGAACTCGATAACCAAGAAATTATAAAGAACATCAGTCTGTTACTAAGAAATGACCGTCTGTCTTGTGGTTACTTTTGCCATAAAATTTCTAAGTATTTTTCTTATAAATGTAATCTCTGATTTTCATAATAATTTAACAATTCTTAGAGAAGTTCTTAATTTACTGATGTCGCTAACAAGGTATTTAAATATCCATTTTATTTTCCAATTAATTAAATTATATCTTTAGGATTTATTATTTAAGATTTGATGACCAAAGTCGCATCTAATAACTTACTCTTTCGACTTTATTATATTCGTTAAAGCTATTCAATCCGTCTTACAAACAATTATCGTGACAATTTCATTCACGGGTACGCTCCCCTTGCGTTATTACCATCTTTTTACTTCTTCATTCCTATTAATATCTCCCTCGACGTCCGACCGTATTATTATTATGAATTTATTTAACACAAATTAATGGATCTTATTCTGTTTATAATAACAAGAACCTGTCTGGACATTCGGAAATTTCCTTTACCTATTTCCACACGACCAATCCCTTGAATTATTCAATTTAATTTAAATGAAAATTGCCACAGGAATTTTCTACCTATACAGACATTAATCCTTTCGCTGCTATACGTTTATGAAGATAAAAATGATGTTTGTTAATATGAAGAAGATAGGGGTAGAAATAGATTAATTAGTTTGCATAATTAATCATGGTGTGACACATATAAACGGAAAGAAAAAGGAGATACGTGTACATTTGTTTGGCAAATGCGATAAACAATTGATCTTTAATATATTTTCCAGATGATTGGCCTTTCTTTTTATAATCAGACCATTTATCTGACTTGATATCATTAAAAATGTTTGGAACTTATTCTTATTCCAGACGCTATACTCCCTGATTTGAAGATAAAAATTCAAGATATTCAACAAAATAATAACACTTTAATAATTAATATATTTTAATGTTAGACTTTGCTTATTCCTCGCAATTTTTACGAGAAGAAATTGAAAGATAGATGAATGAAAAATAGTGAAAATACAGTTATTATCTGTATATAAAAAAATGCTATTTGTCTGGTCCTAATTCGATGGCCAAGGATTAAAATATTAAAGCCAGACGCGTCATCGATCCTTAGAAAAAGCCGAAAAATCCTTAGGAACAGCCGGCGTATGTATCGTTTTATCGTCGATTCATGGAAGAAACTGGAATATAGAGGAATCAAGTCGGTGGTTGAAAATGAAATAAACTCTTTTTTTCTCTACCGCGCGGATCGATGGAAATTTGCATAACGGCGAGCGAGATAACGGTGTCGAGCGTTGCCGGCTAATAGACCGAACGACAGCCGGGATTGGAACTTTCATAATTTTTTCAGAAGGAGACAAATTCGAATCGGCAGGTATCAATCGCGCAACTAATGCCAGGAACGCGGGTAGAAAATTGCGAACCATGCGCCGGAGGATTGGGAGCACATCGTTCGACCGATTGGAACCAAATTTGGCATGAAATCACGTCCCTCGTCGTGGCGATCCCGGTGATTCATTTAAAAATTCATACTACGTGCCCAGTAAACCTTTTATGGCGCGCCTCTTCTATCCTGGTTCTTGCTGCTTCGTCGACCTCCTTCGGTGTTCTGCTTGACGTCGCGGTTCTGAAATAGAATCCATTAAACGCTTAAGACGCGGTGGAACGTTCTTCGCTTGACTTTGGTAGATATAAAAAAGGATGCACGCGGGTCGGTTTGAAGGACCGATTGCCGTTTTCGTTTCGGGAATTTTGCTGGTTGAGGTGATGTAATTGGTTTCGTATATCTCTTTGCGACAGTTTTATGGAGGGTTTCAGTATCATACTGTGTAAGTTGTGCGTGAATGAATCTTCATATTATGATTGAAAAAAAATAAAAATAAAAATAAAAATAAAAACTGTAAATGACGAGCAAGCATACGCATTTTTTAGATGACAAATTATTTACGAACAGATAAAGCTTTAGTTACTTTAAGTCGTAATACTTCTCATTGTAACAATTATTACAAAAAAATTGGCATGTTCTTCCTAGGTATAAGAAGATCTTTGAAATATTCCCAACACTTAAATATATGGAATGTTCTTAAAGATTATATTAGGTCCGTAATTATAAAAAGTCAACTGCGAATTACAATTCGCTATTAAACGTACCAACTTTAAAAACTCATTATTCCAAAAATAGACAAAAAAAAAAGATACTCTATTTCGGTTCTCAGGTGTTCAACAAATTTTCCCACGAATTAAATCCAATTAATTTCTACAAAAAAGAGCGTGGTATAACGTCGTTTAAGAAAGCCCATCGCGAGAACGAAAGGACGGTAGCAAAACAGCCGTTCGGATTCCCCGAAAATCCGCTAAACTCTAATGAGCGGAGTTCCGTTCCACCGGTGGTGTCAAACGCTATTCAACGTTATTTTAATATTAAACGATATTCAACGGGATTTTAATTCCGGCGAGTTCGCGGTATCGTGGCTACGTGCGAGCGTAAATGGTATGCGAGCGCGCGATAGTCGCCGTGGCGGCCGCGGAGCGTTAAATTAACCGCTAAATGATGTCAAGCAAAACCGCGCGACCGTTTCACGCAAATTCCGTGCAAACGAGCCGCTAGTCAACCTTCGAGTGACCCTACATTCTACTCGAAAATCCTCACCGATTCGTCGAATCGATTAAGAACTTGCGACCGCGATTTTCTTCCGCATATGTCGCTATACATGCTCGTGATCAGCGATTTAGGATCGGGGACAAACGATGGAAAAAAGCGGGCGGTTCCAATCAGACTAGCGTCGTTTCGCGCGATCGTGTATGAAGCACGTCTACGAGTGGAAACCATAGGGGGGGGGGGAGGTGGCTGCTGTGAAGGGTGTGGGTGGCGCTGGACGAATTTGTTTCCGAACAATTTTCAGTGTTCCGCCGTCCAAAGGGGTTGGCCGGCAGGAATAATGTATACCCGAGGTTTGGCTAGCCTGTCGAGCCGTGGAACTGTTCGGAGGGCCAAGGGGTAAAGAGAAAAACAGAGTACCATAGGCGGAAAAGAGCGTAACGACAGGGCGAGCGAGCGAGAGAAAAAGAGAACAACGTTCGGGTGTGGGTGCGGGCGCGAGAGGGTGCGAGGGGTGACGGCGATACTTTTTTCGGGTGTAATTTTTTATCAGCACCGGCAACCAAGCGCTTTGACCAATCCCTCAACCCCCTCTCCAAACCTCTATATAGCTCGGCTCTCTCACGCCATCCTCCACCCCCTCCCTTCGAACCCCTCTGTACCTGTAGGTACCCCGATTCCGCAACCCCCTTGAACAGCCTCACCCTGCTCGCGCGCCCCCGAGAATCGTTCGGCTATATAGCCTACACACGACGAGGCTGCCCTCTCCTCCGCCTACCTTTGGCCCTCTCTCTCCCCCCACCATCGACCAATCTTGCCACCGTATCGGTGCTCAATCACATTTGCGATGCATTTTTTTTCCTTCCTCTTTTTTCATAAAGCTGGATTATAATTGCATCGCGAGTTCGAGTTGCGGGATAGCCGGGCGAAAAAATGGAACATTGCCGGGGTATGGGGTATGGTGCGCCGGTTCGGTGGGCCAACGTGTAGTATGAGGAAGCTCGGAGCGTGTGTTAGATAGAGCGAGAGCGAGAGGGGAAAAGGTAGAAAAAAAATTGTAGAGAGAGAGCAGGAGAGAAGGACACATAGTATACAGTGAGAGGAGAGGGACAGTGAAAGAAAGGTGGGGGGCGAAGGGAGAGAGGGGAGAGCTCGATGGACGATCGGTTCGGGAGCGGGTGGAAAAAGGGGGTGGTAGGGGGATCGAACAGGAGGAAAAAACCGATGAGGTTTCGGGGCCGCTTGATTGGTAGCCGAACGTACACCTACTCGCTATCAACGAATCCGACTATTCGTGTCCTCATCTTCACCCCTTGCGTTATATCCCAACACCCTCCACTCCTCCTCTTCTTCCTCGCGTCGCTTGCACGGCTCTCTTCTCTACTGCTCGGTCCTCCTCATACCCTCTTGATCGTATTTGACGCCCCCTAGAACAGTCTATGCCCATTCTAGTGGAGTAACGCTCGGAACTGCCTCCGACATAGACCTCGTGGCAGCTCTATAACGAAATCTGGAACACGTCGTTATCCCATTAGATTCGGTATCTGCTGATCCGATTCGTGGGCACCGTTGGGACCGGAAGTGCCGCGTGGAACACTTTCGTTCCGGGCGTTCGATGGCCAAGCGCGCCAACAGCCGCGTTTCGATGCGCCGTCGAATAAAATTCCAACGATGCGACTCTTTTCGACCGAGAATCGATGTCGCTGAGTCTGTAGTCCCACTGCTGGGGAGGGGGGGGGCGGAAGGTTGGAATTTTGATGGGGAAATTTGCTAGCCGATCGACGATCTTCAATTGATTAATGGGAGAATCGTTATTTTTCGAATTGCCACCGAAGGAATGAAATTGATGGCCTGTGGAACCACGTCTATAGTTCTGGGATAAGGAATTTTTATGCGAATTTTGTTTTTTTGGTTGATTAAATTTTTTGTTTTGACCTCGTGGAAAGTATCGTAAATCGGCCAAAGGATCGATTTTTATGGGTTTTATCGATCTCGATTATTCGAAGGGTCGATTAAACGTGCGTGAATATTGCCGCGGGCGATAATTGTGTATTAATGGTGGTCATAAGTCAAAAATTCGCGCTTTTAACACACTTTTGTATCGCGGACGTAGTATTTCTTTTGACGAGGTATAATTATCGCCGCGCGAATGGGGGCGAGCAATTTACAGGGAGCAAATGTAATTGGTCGGCGGGAAGCAAGCGAGACGAAACATCGCGAACCGGGGAACGTGGAAAAAATAAAATATGGGCAACAAAAAAAAAAAAGAAGGGAAAAGAAGAGGGAGAGAAAATATATTGCACGGAGAATATATTACATACGTATGTATATATTAATTCGTTCTTAATCCCCGTACGTCCAATTACTTTCGCCGGCGTTGCATAACTAATTACGAATCTCCCTGGCCGCGTTGCAACCGCCGTTTGCAACTTCTTACGGGAATTTATTATGCCATCATAATTACATGAATATTTTATTCCACGATGAGAGAGAGAGGCCGAGCCACTCGTGCCTCTTACTAATTAAAATCATTCTTCGCATCTGCTTAAGCTATCTTCGATAACACAGCCGCGTCGGTTATAGAATCCTGCAACTTGAAACCACCCCCTCGACCGATGGGAGGAAGATGGGTGAGATAAGAAGAGGTGGAAATTCGCGGATCCGTTTCTTTGACGATAAATTTATTGCGACATGGTGGGATAATTAAACGAGCGAAAAAGTATAAGGGATTGAAAAATGAAGGAACGAAAAAAGGTAGAAGTAGAACAAGATGTGGAAAAAATTTGAAAGAAGAATCACAAAAGAAACAAGTCGTTCAATTAAATCGACAGAAGAGGAAAGAAATATATATATATATATATATATATATATATATGGACGAGAGATAGGAAGAGGAACGAGACGACTCGTGGATCTTGGAAATCGGTGCTTCAATCCCCGACAACCGAACGCTGAGCGTGTGCTACAACCAACAATTCCTGGTGCCTAACAAAGATCATGCCGGCGATGATCGGTCGGCGATATCGCTTATATCCAGCATAGGGTGTTTTATCTGGCGCGCATACGGGAGGAGGGTGGGAGAAGGACACAGAAGGGTGGTTTGGGTGGCTGAAGAGAGAAAGCGACGTCCTTTGGACGTGCAGCCCGTCGATAAATAGCGAATGCGATAAAATGCCGCGAATTTAAAATACGCCCAGGATTTTACAGCGGGGACCAAAGGACAAAGCCGCTCTCGTTGTTTCGACAATACCGCTCGTCGAAAGGGGGTGGCGACGGCCGACAGAGAGAAAACGAGAGGCCGAGTGGAGGGAAAAAAACGGGGAGAATCGAGACGAGTGGAAGCGAGAGGTAGTGATCGAGGAGGATGAGATGGAAACAAGGGGCCAGAAAGAGACGGACTGCGTGGAGAGAACCGCTGTATAAACGTATACGCGTATATACATATATATAAAAGAGGCACGCCAATGTGTACATGCGCGAGTGTGTGCGTGGCGGTGAGGAGGAGGCATAGAACGAGGGCTGATTCTTCGGGCAACACACGTTTGCCCACACGTTCACGCAGCAGTAGCAGCAGCAGCAGCAGCAGTAGCAGCAGCAGCAGCAGCAGCAGTAGCAGCATCACGCGCCGGCAGGCGTCGCTGGTTTTAAAAATGGGGGATTTTTTCACATTTATCAGTGCACGCTCAGATCTGGCTTCCGTATCAATGTCCGAACACACGTGAACACCCAGACAATCGAGCGTTTCACACGAATACATTGTCCTGATCGGATTGTATGGATTTTTTTCCGGGACACACACCATCCACCCCCTTTGCACCCGTCTCCCTACCTTTTGCTCTTCTACCTCCCGTATACCCGCCCTCCCCACACTTCCCTTCCCCCTGCTGGTGGCCGGGTCTGCTCCCGTCTACGGCCACCCCCGTACAATACCACCCCATCAGCTATTCCGCCACCCACGCGACAACCGTAATTTTAAGCTGAAAGGACCGATTTTTGTGCATCTCGATGCTGTTTGCTGCGTCGTCGGCTTCCACCCACCCCTCCGCCTGCCGATATCAAGCCCCCTGGTTTTTTCCCCTCTCTTTCTCAACCACCGCCCAACTCTCTTTTTTCCTTTCTCTCTCTTTTTGCTCTTCGCGGTCGAACGACGCTGACGTCGACCGAACAATCGTTTTGTGCGTACATAATGTTTTGATTCCTCGCAGCCTGCCTTGCCCAGGATAATTGTTATCGATGCTACGTATTTTCTTTCGGTCATGACATAATACATCCCGGATATTATATATTTGCTATCAATTTACCGTTCTGTCATAAATGAATTTTGTAAAAGGAGAACGAATCACAGACAGAGAGGATGAATAGAAGTTGTAGGACGACGTCGGTTCTCCGCGACGTTGCCGTAGTCGCGGTCACAAAATATCGACGGGAAACCACGAGGGCGTACAAAATATAACCGATCGCCACAATTATCAAGCCAAACATCCCGAAATACACTTGCAACCCCGCGCGCGCCCGCGTTTGTCGATTCGAGGTCGAAGCACGATGGCCTCTCTCGCGTCGCCCGTACCCGCAACGATAGCCGTGGCCTGCGGTTAAAGCCCCCGGATCCCGACATCTGCGGAATCAAAAAGCTCTTCCCGATGAATGGAAGACGATCAGTCGTGTCTGTTCGCATGCTCGGATAAATAAATAGGGATCCGCCATTATCTGGAGGACCAGCCCTCGACGCTGCTGCTGCCGGGACCCCTACCACCGGCACAGGTCAATGGGATTCATAACGTTTGCGCGTCGGATAAAAAAGCTGGCTGGCCCAGTGTACAGAAGGGTGGGGCCACATCGGAACATTACTCATGCCTCGGCGTTCGCGCAATTTTTAGCTCTGAAATAAATCATCATTATTGCGGCTGGAGGGATGCGCATTATGGGGGCCACGGGGGTAGATTATCGTAGGTGGAGGCCACCTACGATATATATACCTCTTGCTCTCTAGCACATCGCCGTCTACCACCCCCACCCATCATTTTTCTCTCACTCTCCATCTCTCTCTCTCTTGCTCTCTCTCTCTCTCTCTCTCTCGCTCTCTTGCTCTCCGTAGCGCAGGGCTAAACACCGATGAAACGAGACGAGGAAAAAAAAGTTCGGGTACACGATGAATGTTGCCGGCTACGCGTTCCGATTGATTTCGTCTGATCAAAGTTCGTGGAAAATGTGTATTTTTATTAGTAGTTATTGCGTTAGGGGTGGCTACGCGATGGAAGGAATGTAAACGATGGGTTCGGAGTAAGGTATTGTATGAATGCTGGCGCAGACAGTATTTGATAGCAGAAATCTCAAATGGAAACTGCGTTTAACAAAGATTTAAAAATTTGTGTTTCATGTAACAATCTACAGAATGATTCGAAATTCTTGCTTCCGGTTCTACTTCCATTGGACATTGTGATACTTTTGTCTTAACTGTAGACTATTTACAGTCGCGTATTCATTTGCACCTCTTGTTCGATGACTGCCATTCCTAGAAGGAATTTAAGACAGCCGTACATTCTTCACTCAGACACGATCTTAAATATACTAAGTTACAAAGTCAAGTACTATCATTATACAATCCTTGAAGTATTCTCAAGGATTCTGTATTAATTCTGTGAAGAACATAATTGCTAAACTAAAATGAGATAATGCGTAGAAACGAACACTTGATCATGTGGACTGTATAATCTTTTTACGTACAGTATTCTTATAGCCAACATGAGAACGTCTTCAAAATAATATTTTAATCACTAGATTAACTTACTTTTTCGTTAATCAATATTTCTGATCGGTTAGTCTCTTTCTTCTTCGTTTCGAACGGGACAGTGCGAAAATCAAAATCTAGTCTATTTCGAGAAACACCATTAGTAAAATTGATTATTGTGTAATAACGAAGCAATAAGATGAATAGGCAGATCGAAGCTAGTTTTTCATTTTTCATGGAACATTACGGAGATAAAAATAACGAGTTCTGCACCCTTCACCCATTTCTCTTCATCTTGCCTTGACACGATACTTTAGTTCCAATTCATAATAATGCTTCTTTGAGGCGAAGTAATCCTATGATTAGCAAATATCCGATTGTCGTCGATGTCCAATCAAGCGACAGCTAATATTAATTCACCTTTATGTGTTTATTTAAATCTAGATCTTTGCTAAAGTCAATATAGTCAGCATAATCCAAAACAATTGCCAAATTCTGGTAACTTCTAAATAGAAAAATCGAAGCCGTATTATTCCAGATCATTCCTCAATAATTATTCTCTTATTGAACATTTCATCATTGATCACTTTTCCCCATAATCTGTCGCATTATCGCACATTAATATCGATCCACCGTGAATAGATAAAAATTCTCGACTATTTGCGTAAAATCCACGTAACATTCAAGGATCAAAGTAATTAACTAATTCTATTCGAATTATAACTTACAACTAATTACACTAAAACCTGGAAATCTATTTGACGCAGTCGATCAGGCTATTTAGCGTGATGTATCCATGCAGCGCGGAAGGATAGAAAGTGAGAGAGATGGAAGGGAGCAAAGGGGTTGGTTGAAAGGGCGGAAATCGGTGGGAGGGTAACCAGGATGATGTTACATCATCAATCAGCTGGCAAACATCAACTCAACACTCGCACCCCGGCTGGTATGTCCTGACCTGTAGCCAAATATATGCGCCGATAATATCGTCGCAGCATTGCTACATCATGTCCGGCTGTAATTAATTATCTAATTCTTAATCGACGGTTACCAAGCATCGATCGAGCCTCCACGAAGATCGCGGGTGATTTATAACGACGTTTATTCCTCCTTTGAATTTTTTATCGAGGAAAATTGTACTATTTTTTATTACGATCAATATTTCGTGACACAGATTTTTTAACTTTGGATTGCGAATTTTAATCATAAGGACGTTCGTTAGGAAATTTCGTATGATAAAAATTTCAATGATATTGAGATTTCAATTACTTGAGCTTCGATTTGTGAGACTTACGAAACGTTTGGTACAGAAATTTCGAGAAATTTCACGTAATAAAAGTCGTTAAAGGTATTGATTTTGTAATTACCTAGATTCTCTTTCACAAGAATTTCTAGAAACTTTGTGTAACGAAAATTCCCTTGGTACTGTGGTTGCTAGAATTTTAGGAAGTATCGCGCGATGAAAATTCGTATGTCACTGATCCCCGAGTCTCCTCTGGATTTTCGCAAAAATTTCTGAACGTTTGTTAAGAATATTTGAAGAAATTTCGTATGATATGAGTTTCTGAATGTTCGTTACGAACATTTTATGAAATTTAAACTAATAAATATCCACAAAATCTTTATGTGAAACACTTACGAAGATAACAAGATCTTCAGTTAAAAGTCACAAAAAATAATCTCGTAACAATACAAACATTTTTCAAATTAAACTCCACATAGATAAAGAATTATCATAGAAAACACTGCGATCGTACGTCTGAATTAAAAAGCGGGGGCAAATTGTGACGTGAATTCGCAGTGGAAGGTGATGAGCTTGGTGATCCTATTGGAAGAGTAGGTTAAGGTTACTCGGCTCATTAGCGGGGTTGAGTGTGCTGGTTGACGCGAGGCTCGCGCGTCGCGACGAACACCGTCGTTCCGGCAATCATCGGTAATTGTGACGATCGATCTTGATCGAAATGTTCATTTCCTGTTTGCTTGGCCGCTAGGAGCGTTCAGAGGCCCGCCAGCTGGGTGACCATCCAGGTCGAATAGTGGGGATGGTAACGTTGAACATTGGCGAGAGGGAGAGTGGGGCCGAAGGGTGCCTCTAGCCGGCGCATCATTAACGTGATTAATGTTGAAATAAATCAGGAGCTTCGAAACGGTAGTCGATAAATCCAATAATTGCGGTATAATCATAAGTAAACAGGTAACGCGGCTCGCGTTAGCATATCGCTGCCGGCGATCAAGCTAACGCTCTGTGTCCCTCCATTACGTATGCATTGACTTTTGATTCCCGTTCGTACTGACTTTTCGCGTTTAGCAACAGCCTAGAAGCATCATCGTCGCGTAAATCTCGAACGGTTTATTACACGTATCGATCGATCTCCGGTTTCCGGGATCTTCGTGTCTCTATTCCCGTCTCTCTCCTACGCCATTCAAGGAGCGTAATTATTCAGCGTAAATGAGTTATTAATTACAAGGCGGTTTAATTATATGCTGATGTATGATTTATGACGCGAATCCACCGCATCTTCGTTTTTCTCGGAGTACCTCGGGAAGATCGATGTACGAGATCCGATCGAGCGAACAAGATTCTTGAAGAACAATCCTATTTCGACGAGGTTTTGTATTTGTATGTATAGCGGAAAATGGGAATATTGTGTTAGCGCAGATCTAGTTTCCCTGATCTTGATTCTGTATGTGAAATATCGTGATATGGCTTTTAATCAATTTCGTTTTTTCTTTGCAAAATATGATTTACGATGATTTACGTTTACGAAGTTATGCATTAAAAATGAATAATAAAAAATGCACATAGTAATAGATTTTCTTAATAAAACGTAATCTAAACAGAAGTATTATTTTATTCAGAATATAAGAATATCATAACGTGATAAACATTAACATTGATATCACGATTCTTTTCAGCCCCTGCTTATAATATGTTTAAACTTCAGATTCCAAACTTATATCTTATAAAAAGAAATTAAATAAAGGAACATGGTTTTTAGAAGATAAATTCTGTGTCAATATTCTTATTCATCATTAAACACATGTACGTGATGGGTTGAATTGTACGAAGGAATCGGAAAGGACGGTCAGGTGGTGATCGTAAATTATCGATGGCTGGAGGAACCTGGCCTCGTTTTAATTAAAAGCAAATTGTAATAAACGTCGAGTAGGTCACGCAGATGGAACGATTGGGCAGAGTAAGCTACTTTTACTGGCAAAAAGGTGACTGACTACTTTCGTCGTTTCGATTCGACGAACTGAGCCGCGACGATTGGTTAAATCTTGACACTTAATTAACAAATGTGATGGGTGGTAATGAAGTTCCGCGGTGGCGCGATACTTTCGATGTTATCGCCTCGGTGAACGTTTCACTGGTGGATTTTCGATGACGCGAAGGCGAGATCAACAAGTACCTATCGTTGGCACAATACGCAAATGGTTGGACTAGTGTTGAATTACATAACGTAAAAATGCGCTGTTAAGTTTACAACAAGCAATAATTGTATTTTCCTATTGTTAAACAAATTTTCTAAATTTGAAAAGAAATACATAGAAATGGTTGATAATTCTAGAATGTTATTAGTATAATAGGGTACTGCATTTTCTAATCATTTTTATTTTAATTATTTTTAAGAAAATTAGCTTCCGTTACTTTTATTTCTTGATCTTCTGTCAGAGAAAAACCAAGACTATTTACTGAATGTTTAAATGTTACATTGGTATAATTTATATTATATAACTCAGTTCTGTGCCAAGAGAATATCTTTTCCAGTATAACAGAATATTATTAGAACTATATATAAATGCGATATTACAAAATTAATGTATGTGAATTCTAATTTCAATTTTATGCAAAATCCTTCCCTAAAATATTAACGACTTTCTTATCTGATGAAACGAGAACAAGATTGAAATATGAAATTGGGTTAAGCTACCACAATTTATTCTTTATTTGCTATTTTATTTGCTTTCTGTTTCTTTGCCTTTTATATAACTACCTGGCTATAATAAACACGTAATCAGAATAATAATAAAATATGGTTAGAAAGATACGTCATAACTTTGAAAACTAATGCTAATATAGAAGGAAATTCAGGTTAGCAGGAAAAGATAAGATTACGCGATAAGATTCAGATTGCTTTTAAGTTAGTACGAAAGTATGTGTACATGTAACAAAAATATTTTTACCATACTGTAATCCTTATCGATGCTCCTGTACTTTTTGAATAATGAGGCTAACTGAAAGACCTGAATCAGCCTGTTAAAACGCTTGTCAGACGTTTAAGTGACACTCGTAAGAGACTATCGAATCTTGAAACGTTTCACACGCGACAGGCAGGTTAATGAACGAAAATAGCGATCGTGCTTAATGCATCTATCCTTTCATTCACGTTCTGGAACGGTATTTTTATCAATGACTTTCAAGCTTCTAGCTGGTTCGTTTTAAAAATATACGACTAGAGCAGGTATCATAAATATTCAATCATCTTTGTGTCTATTGCTGCTCGGAAGCTGCGATAATAATTAAATAACTAAAATAAAAAGAATAATATTTTACTTATAATATGGTTCGAGAAGAAAGTAATTTATTAAATTAAAAAATATTTGCAAGTGCTCTAAAATTAAGTTATGAATTTGAGCAATAGATTATTAGTATTCTAGAATGTTAGTATACAAAAAATATCATTATTTTTTAAGTATTCATAATGACGACTAAAATTTGTTTTTAAACTAAGAAACCTCATTATTCTATCCATCAGCCCAATCACGCTTCATCACGCGTTTCTCAATTTCGTTCTAACTACTCTACCTACAAAACGAAATTGTCCACGAACAGAAGACAATCTTATTGCTCGACATTTTTAAGAAACACTGTCGGATTCCAATAAAATCCCAACCTTCAAACCTAAACACATTATTTACCAATCTAATCATATCTCGCCACACATCTCTTAATTTCCCTGCAACTCTGCTCATTCTACTTATGAAACCAAACTTGTTACAGACCAAAAATAATCAATACAGCTCAGCATTCCTGTGAAATATCTTATCAAAATCCCAACCCCCAAAGAAACTACTTTAACCATCGCCAACATCGCCGGAAACACCTTTCCAATTACCCCACGCGCGCACTATCGACGGAATTACTATGAAATCCTTCCTTTCATCAGTATAGCTGGCTGAACGGTTCTCCTATCAGTCTCGAAGGTGATCCACGTGCTGGTAGATCGATCGTTCAGCTTTCCTCCTTTCCCCCGCCTCCGCAGGATACAGTGAAACGTTGTCCGGTGTTGTTGCGCGCCACCGCCACGCAACAACATCTACATAGACGTACGCGTCTACATGTATACGTGGCATATGGTACAACGTGGAAATTTAGCGGCGCACCGAGAAACCGTGTCGACCAGGTACAACGTGGCGGCTTTAACACGCGCCGCGGACAATCGCCGGCCGATAGATACATAATAAGCGTAGCGTTGTACGCGTCCGTCTAAGGCCGCGGCAGGCTAATGAAGCCTGGCCTGGTTAGGCGCGATGTTAATTAAATGATATGATCATTAGTCATTATAACGTCATTGTGTTGCCGGCGACTTGACACTTGGCGTTGTTACTCGCTCCTGGGACCAGGCCACGAGCATGCGGAACGTGTAGTGGACGCGAAACCCGTGACCACGCCCGATACAACCAACGTTTCTATGAATACAACCAGTGTCCACCAGGCCTGCGAATAATCACGCACCCGGATAATTAGGATCTCTCCCTATTCTTGACGTCATCAGAACGATGATTCTGTAACGTGCGATTCCTAGCGCAAGGTCTCGTCGATTCGCCTCACGATAATGCGTTTGTTCACGCGAATACGATCGAATTTCAGCTAAGATTGGGAATTTATAATATTTTCCTGCATCCGATTAATCTTGCTTTTCAATCTGTGTTTCGAAGAATTTGCGCTTTAACATGAAACGCGTTCAAATTTTATTACTCCTACTGTTACGATTCGTAAGTTCGATAAGTAATTCGCCATAAGGAGGAGTGATCATTCGAAAAACGGCTAATTGTGAGTTGTGTATAGTACGATTATACGTGGAGCCATGTGGGGGAAAGAGTGAAAGGTTCTGCGGTTAGCGTTGGGTGCCGAGGTTACGAGTATTGGGATACGATGGTTGTCGGTTTTGGCACGCCGCGCACGCTGAGGAATTGAGCTGCGCTTGATTCTAATAGGGGAAATCCGATCAGAAATTTGAGAAAACAATTTGTTGTGTTTGCTGCAAACAGATCAGCGATGTCGAAATTCTACGCTGTACATTTTTTTAATCTAATTGAAATTAAATGCACTTGAGCAACGCACTCTTTAATCAGCCGTGTGTTATGCAAAGAACTTTCGTTTTACGAGGGTTAGACACGCAATATGTATACACTTTTACAAGCATTAAGAATTCTTTGGAAAATGAGAAAATTTTGGCACTTGTTGTTAGTTTTTTTTTATCATAGTCGACGCTATATGTTTCTTCGTAATAAAAAGATCATCGTTGACAGAATTTATTCAAAATTTGTTGAACAGGGTTTAGATCAGACCAACGTGTAATTCTTAATTCGCTATTGTTTCATAATACCTGGAAATAGTTTTCACAAACTTTATCGCCTATTTCAAATCGTTATCTAGCACAAATATGAGAATAGCCATTAATCATTTCCTGATAATCTAGTGCAATTATCATACCTTTGCACAAAACCAGCGAACAATTACATGTAAGTTAAGAATCCTCTAAAATCGAAGCGAACTTGTTTGTTTAAAAATCAAATCCGCTAAAATATGTATATATGTATGTGGAAAGTTAAACGTTCATTTCTTTCTACAAAAAGAATAATTAGAAAATTATCACGAATCGTTAAACCCGGTACACCGACGCGAATTTCCAGCAATGCCGTGTGAATGATTGGATGAAAGTCGAGAAAGTTACCGGTTCCACTTTGCTTTCTAATGCTTTTAGAATGTAATTGACGTACGATTGACGCCGCCTTAAAATTCCCGCAATTACCACCGCTTTATCTTGTAATTCAGTACTCGGAAATTCTTTTATCGAGGTCGAGTTCTCTTTTTGGATTCGTACACAATCTTAAAATCGGAATCTTGTGAATATGTACGCTCTGTATATACGATACGGCTCATGGTTGTGTGTGGATGGCCTATAGTTGGATCGAATCGAGCGGTTTCGCGGTTTACGCGGAAGACGAAGTTTCGGATCCCGACTGGGAAGCACGGCGTGCAACCGGAAAAACATTTGGTCGCAGTCCTCACGTCCTCTCGTGGATTTAACGATGCCTTGTGAAACGAATAGATTTGTATAATTCCTTTTAACGATATTATCTATATAACGAATCTGATGTAAATAATATTATATCAGATTTCTATGATTGTAATTGAAAAATTGGAATCTCAAGAGAGACTTTTTTCACCCACTAAATATTGTAATGACTACTGTTACTCTACGTGGGATATTTCATATACTTTTCACATTATGCACATTCTGCGTATTTTTGTATTTTTTAAAGTAGCAGTATAATTATAAGAGATACCTTGAATTTTTTGTCATTATCAGATTATTTGTTTTAAATTCGACCTAATAGAAATTGAAAAATTATTTTTATACGTGGGATCTGTGGCTCCTTTTGCAATATTTTTTTTTTATTTTTATTATAGTATTTCCTATTATTCTATTACACAAATGAAAGATTTGCAGCGAGAAGGATGCAGCTGCAATATTTAAATTGTATTTATTGGAAGAGTACAGGTTTCATATCAAAATGTTCAATAGTTTATTACTGTAACTAAAATATTAGTTGAGTGTGAGTTACAGTAATCTGTCCGACCTTTTATTATTCCATCTTAAGAATCTGGAGACATTTACATTTTCAAGAAACGTTTACCAAATTTTAATTTTTGATGATCGCAATCGATTAACTGTATCGTATAATTAGTACTTTTCTATATTTTGCATACATTATTACGATGTTGCGATTATTACGTTTTATAGATGATTAAAAATATCTAGAAACAGTGATATTCTTCTGCACGACCATCGTTGTAATGAGATTACTTTATGAATTTTTCTACTTAATTAAATTCTTTAAGGAAATTATGAGAGAAGAATAAACACAGATTCTATTTATAAAGGAAGCGAAATAGAAGCTTGGAGAAAGGTGTCCTCCGACGCGTTCAACGAACGATTTTCCTCGATAATATTCTAATGATGCCTGCTGCCCCGACAATCTACCTTCGGCCAGATACGTTCACTTATGGGAACTTACAACGGGACACCCTTGTGCGATCCAGGTTATAATTAAATTTATCATCCGGACGTATCTAAAAAGCTCGAAAACGCAAAACAGTCGTCGCTATAGTGACGTGAATAACACTAGAAACTTTATGTTACACCCTCTGTTTAGACTTAAATTGATTATACACCTAAATATTTGGAATATAAACTGTATTAGAAGATTACAAATGCGACGTCTTTTTGAAAAAATTTATTTAATTCTGTTGTAAAAGAATTAGAATTACACTTACATAGATAGAGAATACACCTTAGTAGTACCCTGATATGTTTTTCGTCAGTTTTTTCTAGACTAAATATTTTCTATGGAATTTGTATCGCGGAGCTGGATTGGATCATTGCTTTTAAGAAAATATGTCTATTACCTGAATCATCCGATTGCTAAAATTATTCTATAAGATGTTCAAAAATAATCAGAGACCTACTGTCTACTAATCTTTGTGCAAGATTAATTTTTGCAAAGTTATATATACAATATAGTCACGTGTTGTATAAAAAAAAAACTTACAGAAATAGCGAGTTAAAAATTCTGTGACGTTAGAAAATTTTGTTACGAAGAATATCAAACATTTTAAATTGAATGAAGAAAAACGAAGATAGCAGAAGGAAACTGATAAAAAAGTTTATCTTTCGTCAGTTTCAAAATGACAGACATTACATTTGAATGAAGGGACTCGATAAGTATAGTTCCACGAGAAGACTCTCATATCTCTCCCTTTCTCTCCCCGTTCTTCTTATTTTTTTTATCCTTTTTATTTTTTGTTAAATAAAATTGCGAATCGAGTCACGACAGTTGCTTCGCCAGCTTTAAGTGGCCGTTAAAATGTACAAGGGGAGTGGCAATTGACGACTTGAGCTTAACCAGGCGACAGCTCCCTCTCTCTTTTCTGCTTCTATTGGCTCCGCGGGCCGCTTAATTTCAATCGAGACACCAGAAATGCTAATTAGATGGTATTTATAGCGCGGTTTAAAGCGCGGAGCATAACCGAGCGTGGATCGGTGTGAACCGCGTACCAGGCAACGCATCGCTACGTCGCATTTCGCGTTAATGGCCACAATTAGGTGTTTTAATTAGCGCCTCTCCACTCGCAGTGGCAGCTGTCGGCTGCCAAATTAGGGCCGCCACGAAACAATAACTGCCGATTGAAGAACCTAATTAACGGAGGTTCACGGCAACTCGAATCCGCGCCGCGCTTACGCGCTTTATATCAGTCCAGTTATAAATTAATAATTGGCCATGATCTGCTGTTGCATATCATCAGATTGTCGAGATCGTGCCACCGGAAGAGTGGTAGTAACCCTTGTAATTAAGTCGTCGTATCGATTATAAGAAGATTCACCCGTGTGTTTTACGTACATTCCGTGATCGACATACGTTTCAGGGAATAACCTTGCTGAACGACCGTGGAAATGTCTTAATCTTGGACTATGTTAGACTAAATGGTGAGTTCTTTACTTTGGTAACTACTTCATTTACTCTTGAGAATATCGACAGTGATTTATTGACAATGAACGTCTTATTTGACAGGCTGGATCTCCTTTAGGATACCATTAATCTGTCACATCGATGATATCGTAATCAGTATTTACAGTTACATGAATAATAAGAAACTTTAAGTTTGTAATTAACATTCCTTCCCCTTGATGAATAGATAACTATCTGTTGTAATAGTGTATCGTTTAATTTGAATATCAGTAGTATTCTAATAAATGTACATGATTTGTTTCTATGAAAGCTAGTTAAATTTTCAAGAAATGCTAGAAACTTTGTAGAATAACTATCGTTTGATAAATTATCATCTGTTTCTACTGACACAAGTAAACAGTATCCAAAGAAAAGGTTTGACTCGAAAGGAGATTTCTACATTCCTAATTCTGAATTGGAGTTTCATCGTTCGAACGATAAGAAATTCCTCTTTTTTAAACCTCCACTTTCATTTTTAGTAGTTCGATATGCCATTCTCAAGGTACATACAATTTCGTTGCAACTGGGACTTCTTTAAAAAGCAGTTAGTTGAAGGAACGTTATTTTATTTGGTGAGAGATAAACGATTGGAAGGGTTAAGCGACCAGGAAGCTAATTCAGCGCTGTGAAAGCGCGCTTAATGTTTATTATCGCGTTACATTGTAAGCGCGGTTAATGCGTCCATGATGATGTCACGCGCACTGAAAGTCAAATAAATTATTGGTCGCAATGCGGGAGAGAGATGAAGAGAGACAGTGACGAGAGAGGAGAGAGCAGGATAAAACGCGGAAACGGGAGCGTACACTCTTTCATTAATTTTCGTACGTTTCAGAGCTCTTGTGCGGGCTCTCATGAGGGAAGTTATATTTAAATATGCGCTTCCAGGGAACAGAAAGAGGGATGCGGAAAAAACGACTACAGACGAAACTAAGTAACACGAAATATATGCCATTGTCGCGTGTAAACGCCGGATGAACCTTAAAAAATGTATATAATGTTGCACGTATGATATTCGCTATCCCCTCTCCCGCTAATTTTCTTCAGCCGCGCTTAATTTTGCCACTTGTTCACGCTTATGCCAGCGAAAAGTCACTTTCCTAAATTACTAGCATTTACAGCAACATGAAACGATAAAAACCCAATACCTTAAATAAATTTGTTATCCGAGAGTTCTGGAAGAGAGTTCTCTTCGTCCAAGTTTCTATTGGTCTCTCTCGTTTGCGACCGTTGCATAATTTCTTCGAGTTACAAAGTATCCAATTTTGGCCCAGAAATTTGATTCTCGAAATTGCATTCATTAATATTTGCTACTCTCAATGTGAACTTCTATATTTGAGTACTTGATTTAGATTTAAGATCATCGAATAATTTCTTTGACGGATACAGCATTTAACTTTGATCTATAGTCCTAGTTTGCTAAAATTTGTTTTTTACACTGCGTGGTGTTATGCGAGGAAAATTATACAATTTTTCGTGAGAAACACAAAGTTTTCTAATAAATTTTATGTTTCTAGTAAATAGCACAATTTCATAGAAAGTTTGGTATGTGAAATTTCTTGATACTTTTTCACTTAATGACGCCTTCTGATATTTTTGATTCTATATATTTAATGACACTTCTTGACATTTTCGTGTTTCCCTACTCTTTTCTGAAGCAACGAGAGTACAACATTAACATTGCCACAGGGGAAGAGGGATATTATACATTTTCTAATATATTGATCTATGTTTTAATAATAACAATTGAAGATCGGGAAAATGTTTTTAACGTGAATCAAATAGAAAAGTCATGAATCAAGTATCAATCAATCATAAATTCGTTTATAAGATATAACTAGAATATACACAATTACGAGTTAAATATTGCAATTACTTTGATAAAAATGTTTGTAAAATTTAATTTAGTGATGCTACGAGTTACTTGTTCTCCGTTATTAAAATTCTTTTATTTTAAAACATTTTATGAAATTCAAAACAATTGCAACATATTATTATGACTTACATCATTTCGACATATTTTCACGAGATCACAGATTTGATTAGTAATCCAAAGTGATACTTGTTTAACATCGTAGAAAAACTTCTCGGATATCTGAAAATTACAACACAGCCATGACTCACAGGACCCAGAGTACGATTCCTCTTCGGCGTATAGCACGAGAACAAGTTTTCCGATTGTTCGAGCCTCTGTCCGACGCAGAACGCGTATTATCCTATGTAGCAAGGACGACTTTGGCTAATCCTCGAGTGCATGTGCTCTTTCGTAATATGTTCGGTTACGTTTCATCCACTCCCTCCCCTTCTCTTTTTCTCGCTGGTCCCCGTAATTTAATATACGCACGAAAATGGAGACAGTAATGATGTCGTATGGTTTCCGGCTTAAAATTAAATGCGACTATCCGAGTTAGTAAAATTCCTAATTCGTTCTCGACCGGTTCCAGGAGATCCCTACGGACCGGACGCGAAGCACGTACATTTTTCGTGTGATCTTCCGGGGCTTCGTTTCCTCGTACCAGTCAGTCGGAGCGGAAAGGTGCAACTGGACGCGTTCCAAATTAAATTTTGCCCAGGGAAATGAAAAAGAAGCAGACGGTGCCGTATGCTCCCAGTCCGAGATGCTTCCTCTTCGGGTCTCGTTCTCCTACTCTCCTCGTCGACGGGTCCCTAACCTGACTCTTGTTTCCGGCTTTTCGGAGTAGGCTTAAAAAATTCGAACGACCCTTAAATAAATCGCTAACCACCCGCACGTCCGCTCATATCGAGACTCGAAGGGAGGCTCGCATGCGGGTAACTTACATCGGTACTTAAATATCTACCTGCGTTTAACCATGTTTCTTCCTTTTTTCCTTTTATTTCATCGCCAATGATCTTTCAAGGCTGATATTGAATAAGTTGTTGTAAGAGAAAGTCAGAATGTAAGAGGATAATTTTGGAGAAGAATTTAGTCTTTAATAATGTTTTAAATGGCATTATTGCACGCATGGTTTAGAAATTTCCTCAAATCTATTAATGCTAAATTGCTAAAATGTTGTATCATTGTTTAATTGAGTGTCTTCTTTTTTTATTTTTGTTGATGAGCTTAGAGGATTGGATATGCCACAAAAGGTCAGAATATAAGGAAATGTTTAAAGAATTTCTAATCGCGTTTTAAATATCTTTTATGTTTTGAGAATTTCATTAAGCCTAGAACCCTAGCCTCGTTACTCGCATCCTGTAACTCCATCTCAACATACTTTTGCTTGATTATGGCGTACAATATCATTTGCAGAAAAATTGCACCGTTTACGTAACAAACGGACCAAAGCAAATAGCATTCGATTCCTTACCTGGCGACTGTGATGTCGCTTACTGACGTGTAATAATTGCAAGAATTCAAAGCTCGACCGTTATCGAGCCTGTCACCGCTACTAAATAGCATCGTCACACGACTCGTTCGTTGGCCAGATGTCTATCTACCTTCGATCTGAACGCTTCTCATACTCGGTATGCGTTCGTTGACGGCGGACCATTCATTCCGCGACACTTTTAAACCTACACCAGAATATGTACATCACGGATTAATCTCGTCGACTCTTCCATTTCAAACGCTACACGAGCTTCTGCCGTTATTTCGCTCATAAATTATGCATCGATGTTGACCAACTTGTCCATCGTCGCGTCAATCAAATCTTGCTTGGGTGCAATCATGCATGAAACCGCCTATATGTATACGATCCAGTAAAGCAATCATCATTTTCCCAAGGACTATACTTCCGAAGTATCCATGTCACATTGGACCGATGCAATTTCCAACTTACACTTCCTCGCGTCATTTGGATAGAAAACTTGGCACCGGGCAGTTTTTCTTCGTTTCTAGGAAAAATTAGAGAGCGTACGGTTGAAAGGTGGCGGCTACTGGCTGGACATACGCGGCCCCGTTTAATTAATGTAGCTTATTAGCATATAAACTCGCGCGTCCCGGGGACGTAACCAGCCCGCGGCGTTCGTACAGGGACGTGGTGGATCGTGGAGGGACGTGGTGTGGTCGTGGTCGCGGTCGTTCAGCCGTCAGAGAGAGAGAGAGAGAGAGAGAGAGAGAGAGAGAGGGAGAGGAACGGTCGTAGAACCTCGGTGTTCGCTCTATGGGGAGTGGCCAGAGAGATGCAAAATGTCGTACGCGCGAGCACTGGAGGCAGTGGGCATTACGAAGCCCCTGGAGCACTGTACCCGGCAGCCACTAGTTACATTGTCTAAGGTTTCAATAACCTAATGAACCCCAACGCGCAGACCAAACCAGGCGAACTCGGTCCTTGGCTAAGGGAGAGACCCGGCCCCGAGACTTGCTTAATTAAATACAAATTAGAGCCAAGAATTGCGTCCGCGGGGGTTCGTTGCGCGGTGAAAATAACATGTTAAACGAGGATCTCTGAGGTGACGAGAAAGAAGAGGTTTCTCTGATTCTCTCCTCACTTTGAATGGGGCTATTTAATATGGACTTTGGAGCAACTTGAAATCCGATCTCTATATGCTTCGTCTTGTCTAATATCATAGTTGAGTCTGAACGTGGAGATATATAGATGGAAGTAATTATGTGAAATTCTGGATATTTTGTTTTTCTTCAATCTTCTTTGTATTGTCTAGAGAAAAAGAGGAAGTCATAGAAGAGACAATTCTGGGGATTTTAAAGGCCGTTCTAATTTCTGAATACAAGAAAGATGTAAAGGGAAAACTTTTGGATTTTTCCACTTACTTATTCAAGAGAGGGCGAAAATAAAAGAAAATAGGATTGTTTGAAGTACCCTTCGCATTTTGCTAATTCAACGAATATTTTGCATTTCTTTACTTGACCATGCATTTAGATGCAAACAGGAATAACGTAAAAGGAATGTAACCACTTGGAATATGCTCTTCTACGCTCTTTTTGCGTCCTTATCCAGTCAGAAAATAGGTTGAAGAAAAATTTGAAAGTGGAAGAAAATATTATTAGATATAAATATTTGAAGTATAGTATTAAGACTCAGCAATCTTTTAACATTTTAAATAGCGTTCTAATTGTTTTTTTAACTGATGTATCTTCAATGTTTCATTACATATAGATTTTTAATAATGATAAAAATTCAATACTCTCTATAATCATTAAAACGATCCTCCTTATTGGAGACAATCGACGTAAGAAGCATTGAAGCAACTTTGAAACTGAACTGTGAAATCTGCTATTTGAAATCGAATGCCAAACTGCCCCTGAAGATGGAGGAATAATTAAATCGATGATGGCGTCAATCGGTGACTGAAATTGAGAGATACAGACTAAAGTAACGTGACCGACGAAATACGAACACCCATGTGCCGAATATAAAGCGGGTCGTTAATAGACCGATTAAATTAATATATTCTCCTCCGTTCTGAAAATCGTTTCACGCACGCAGACGCAGGCCACGCGATTGACGGTATTCGCGCAACCGAGATGCAAACGTTAAGATAAAACGAATTACCGGAATATTTACGGTTTCGACAATTAAACGCGAAACGCGTTCGCTGATCCCTTGCATTCGTCGTGGACGTTTATTTAACTGCGTCAATGAAACGGTTCCGAGACGCCGAGGTCGCTGGAGGACGTAATTAAATCGGAGATTTCAGCGGTTCGCGAATTAAGAAACAGTCGTCCCAACGTTACCGTGGGAAGGTGTTATTAACGATCGCAGCGAATGATTCTGGACCTTCGTTTTATTGCGCCGATTTCGTCGCGAAGGGACAATTTCGGCTTCGAAAGGAATTCGAACTTTTACGAGTGGCAGTAAGAAGCGAGAGATATTGTTTCTTTAATGTTAACGTCGTCAATCGATTTCTATCTCAAGGATCTTTATTAACTCTGATGACATTTTTTCTATATGGAAATTTGTAAGACCTTAATGTAATACTTGTATAGATAAAAGAATTATCATCCCATTGATTTTATACCCTCGTTGATGAGTATGAGAATATTTATAGATTAATCAAATATCATTATATGTATAATAATACATCTTAATATTCACTCCTTTTTTTAATAACCCATCAATATAGTACAATATAGTAAATAATGTCTACTGCAAAATTTACTAACACCCACATGCACAGATACCAATAATTTCAAACGTCCTTCTTTCCGCCGTTATAATAAGAAGAGCAAATACAACGAGTCGTTCAGAAGCCACATTGATCAACTCCATAAATAGGATGGCACAGAAAAGTGACTATACTTACACTGTCTCTTAAACTTACCTTAAAATTTACCATTACTTATGTCACCTACCTGCAATGGATAAACTTACAGCAATGGGACCTATGTCTCTTCAGAATCGAATATTGTGTATCTAAAAAAATGAAAAAATTAATACAGAGTGAAATTGATGAATTTTACTTCTGATAGGTTTTTATATTACGACACAAACCTATCGTCATAGACCAACGATATTCCCTATTGCGTGGAAAAGTCTCATACTTCATTCACACTAGTTTACCATGATAAAATAATTAAACGACAAAGTCGTACGGATTGAGAGGTATCCCAAAGTGCGAAACGGGAGCAGCCACGTGCACCGAATGTAAGACGGATCATTAGTAGGGCGATTAAATTAAAATATTTGATTGGCAAAAGGGCTGACGGTAGTCGCGATCCCTGGCAGAGACATAGCGGAGGCCTGGGTGTATCGCTATGGGTCTGGCCGCTCTCTCGCCGAATTTGAAATGCTAAACAGCAAATACGCCTAATGAACACGTATGCCAGGCTGTGTCCGTAGGTATGTTTGTACCAACCGGTGACATTACTGCCGGCGTATTTGCGTTGGCAAGGCCCCCGCGGATAATAGATTCATCCTTCACGCTTCTTAATTAGGAGTTAAGTTTTATTGGCCTTTAGCCGGCCACCGGTCGCTTTTCGCGTCCGTGTGCGTCACGCATACCCGCGACCACGCGGCCGTACCATTATAAAACCGTCGGCGCACTTGGTTCTTAAGAGGAAGCAAGTATGAGAATGTTGAAGCTTATAGAATGATAAGCACAAGAAATATCTTAATACGCGATAAAGAAAATACATTTCAATTCGTTTAATTCCTTATTAAAGAAATGCTGATCAACAAGTATACTAAACATCTGAGAGAAGCCATCATAAACGATTAGAAGTAACAGAAAATTTTTCAACGAGTAATGTAAAAATGGTACAAAACGAAGGAGACGATAAGTTTATAATTGGTTAATGAGTTTTTGCGAATGCTGAGTAAACAAATTTCTTTTGGAATTCGAAATGGAAATAAGAAATTCGTGGAATTCTATTTAGCAATCATGATGCTTAAGAGCATGCTAAAAGAGCTGAGGAATGTGAATTGACTAAAAGAAAATTACAAGGAGAGTATAATCATTCGATAACTTTGAAGTCAAACTAAAGAGTTACTATTATTCTGTCAGAGAATTCTGTTGTGTATATTTTATTTGCAATGTAGAATGTAACGAATGATCGTTAAGAAAATATTAGGCGAATGCTGCAATAGAAAGTTCGTTGACAGGGATGTAAGAGATGTCATAGCAACAGGACGGAGACAGAACTTTGGCGAGACTAATGAACGGCTATTATGAGCGTTCGGTCTATCGAGCAATGAAATTTCATTAAACCGCTCGAATTATCTGATTTCCATTCAATTTTTGTCAATTTAGATCGTCACCGTAAAATGTACAAAGATTGAGATTTCGCTTGGAATTTAAGCGGATTCAGCGAAATGCAACGAATAATACTCTTGAATCTTGAAAATTCGATCAACTTCCATCGTGGTAAATAGGAAGGAAATGCTTAATACATAGAAAAGGGAAACGATAGCTGCCAGACAGGGGCATTAAATCTATTCCTAACAACGACAGATTTTCTACCGGTTGATAATTCATTATCAACCACAGGTATCCCATTAATATTAGCTTTCTAAAAGAAACTGCTTAAACCTTAAGCTATTCGTACGCGGAAAGAAATTGATCGTAAATATTCAACCTTCCATTTGTGGACACGTTCGAGCTCATTTTTATTAACAAGTATCATCAATGTACAGTGAAACACGTTAAACGCACAACTTTCATTAGTGTTTTGAAGAATTCTGAACGCATGTTTGGTTTCATTCCAATTGAAGCATAATTTTACACGATACGATATTGCTGTGAAATGTTTTCGTCGTAAATAGTCAATCTTACTCAACTGTAATTCGTGATTCATTTTATCAACAATTCTATGTATGAAATTTGGAATTATTTCTTTGAAATTTATCTTTAAAATTATACATAAAATTTAAAATTATTATGGACATTTGGAATTTATTGCCTACATATACGCCATTTCCTATACGTGACTAATTTTCGGAAAAGTATACTTTTCTACCGAGTTCCTCGATTTAAGCTTCTCAGCTGATCAGAATAATTGTACTTGGCATAGGATCGAACGCGTTAATACGAGATACGAAAAGAAGAAACGAAATAAGGTGAACACGGTTCTAATACGGCCTGACAGTATCCAATGAAACGGCTTTTTCACTGTTAACAGGAACGAAACACGATGTATAGAAATAACGCGTAAAAGCAGGGCGAGAGATCGAGTCCATTGAGAGACGTTATCGTCTCGGATCCCCTCTTTTGCTCTCTGGCCGCCTGGTTCCTTCCCGGAACGCTTTGCATTCCGTTCGCCTCGTTCGGCGTCTCGTTTTTGCAGGAAGCATCAATATTTATATTGCATAATGCATTCGTAATTGCCGCGTGTACACTCTATTTGTTCCGATTTTGTAATGCCATGAAAATGTATGAAGCGATAGCTATTATTAGAAGCGGGATGCAAAACTCTGGCAAGGGCCCTGGGTACCTGGGTTAACTAGGTGTAGACAGGTGGGGAAAGAAAGTAAATGAACCGGGGAATGAGATTGCAGAATTATCAAAGAACTTTCTTGCGTGTGAACCCCCACCTATTTCTCTTAGCTTTCGTTTCTCTCGATTCTTTCGCTTCTCCTCTTCTTCCTTTTTTTCGCTCTTTTTGCTTTTTTTCATTTCGTCCCAATACTCGGCGCGTCGATGAGTCGTTTGTGATGAATGAGAACGCCACCTATCTTCCATGCACAACGAGATACGTTATCAGACACATCAAAGGATCTGAAGGAACGATCTCGTCCATCGGAAACATCGTCGTACAATAGGTGTGTTGTACGTTATTTATCACGCACGCGTGTCCCCCGATTAAAGGGGACAAAATGAACTCTTGGGTTTGACAAGGATCCAGTCACTTTGGTCCAACGATCTGCTAAGAAGTATTTTGATACTCTTTTTAAGAGCTTCGGATCTTCGCTTTATTTGACTTTGAGCGATTTATAAATATATGTATACATATCCACGATAAATAAGTTCTATACATTCTCCCAAAATATAACGAACACTATAAACTATCATACTGTAAATGTATAAGCATTCTATAAAATATTTATTGTACGCCTATTGTTACCAACAATTTTCTTCTTCTAACGATGTGGCGATGAGACATTGCTGATCTAATATTATATCGTGAATATTGTTGATCTAATAGCGTATCAAAGACTCATTTACAGTCTGTTGGATATAATTATAAAAGTGTCCACTAAATTTGCAATATGGTTGGAAATTTCGCAAAGAATATTTGTAGAATCTTATACCAAACAAATTACAATTAATACGAATTACGTTACGTGAAACGTAACTATTAAAAGAGTTCAGGAAGAAGCTTGAAATTTATCTACATTTTTACTGCAAACAAATCTTCAAAAATCTCCATCGTATTCTGATATCCTTCTACCCACGATAATTTAGCAACGGAGACACTTGGTGCATCGTAATATTACAGAAATTAGCCCACAAACCTGGCACTCTGGTATGCTATATAAGCTCGTTGCCATTTGAAGTCCTCGAGCAACAAAGAGAACGGTTGATTCATAGCAACGCACAATTCAAAGCTAATCGATGCCAAGATGCCGAACACTACACGTCTTTTCTTCGCAAATCCATCTCCCGGTGCAAAGCATTGTAGGAAGAGAGAGAGAGAGAGAGAGATAGCCAGAGAGCTGTTGGCCTCTTGATCCGCAACACGCGTCAAAGAATCATCCCCTTTTCAACGAATCATCTCGCGTCGACGCTTCCACTCGCGACTGTGCATCTTCTCTCTATAATACATTTCCGATTGTTAAAACAAAAAGAAAAAAAAGAAAAAGAGAACCACCATAAAGAATCTCAAAGCCTCGATGCCTCGAAGCCTCGTACGAAGAAACGTAGTATACTTGGAGAACTGTCCGAAACTGACCGTAGAAGTAAGTCTGAGCAGGTGTCGGACATCTCTCGGCTCTTAGAGGCGTGTCAGAGAGAACTGGACGGCTTTCGATTTATCGACAACCTGTACCGACGGTGTTGTTAAGACCTCGTGGAAATGGCTCGCACAGTACGATCCATATTACGAAGGGACCAGGCAGACAAGATGACCGCTTGCTCGCCAGCCAAGATCTGCGAGAGAGGAGGGTTCCATCGGAGGGTGAGTGGGCGGCGAGCGAAGCTGGAATAAGTTATCTGCAACTAGCAACCCTTGGGCTAAGTGGACGGTTCTCAAGCGGGAACATCTCACTCCATTGTCCTGGCACGAAGACGACGCTGGAATTCCGGTTAGAATGGCGGTCTGTCGGCGAACATTGTTAGTGTCGATTGAATATCCTTGAATAGTAAAAAGAAGCAAACCATGCTTGCTCGATAACTATAATATTATCTGATTGTACAAGATATTCTTTTCTTCCTTTTGAAGAAATAAAATGATCAAGTGGTGACAATGAGGATGGATAACGATATGGTTAAAAATGTAGAGAGGGTACAACGTTAATCTTTTGTCTCGGTGATTGGCGAATGTAAAGCAGTTCTGTGTTTCACTGCAACGAGCAAAGGGTTGCTGGTTGGGAACCTATTTTCCCAAGAGGGTGGAATAAGGTGGAAGGAGAGGCTGAGGAGGGAGTCGTTGTGTCCAGTGTCTCGGCGTGCGGCCGCTGGGGTGGTTGTGGCCAGTCACGAGGGCGTATGGGATGGGGTTAGGTCCCTCTTGTACACGAGGCGAGGTTCGGACTTGAGAGATCAATAAACGACCCTCCAACCTGGACACTCGGCCCATCCCTCATTCTACTACCGGCCAGCTACCTTCTCTACTACCTACTTCGACCCACCTAATGTCTGTTGCAATTGCCTTTTTTGCGCCAACCCCAAGAATCTTCCTGTCCACGAAACACGAAACCATCCTCCTCTTCCACCTACTGGAAAAGGTCTTATGAATTTGCAAATTTGCATATACCTACGAATATCTTCCATTTCCCCGTTTAAATAACATTCATTTGTAAGACTGTAGACATTATTTTAACTTTATTTATATCTTTCATGATAATTCAGATTTTTAAATAGAAATTTGAAAAAATATATGTGGTGGATATAAAATTTATCAAGGGCGAAAATCTACAGTTATGAATTATAAAACTTCAACCCTATTTTCTCTACAATCTTCGCATCTTCGTAATACTTTTCAATGCTATGGGACGTGATAATCATCGAGGAAAGAAAATTTTAAGTTATCGAGTCCTAAGTCCACCAAAAGACGCTAGTCGTGGGGATCGAATCGATGGACGACTATCCGACGCGGAAACATGGTAACAGACGAGATCAGTGTTCTAGGATGATCACTATGATAGATACACGCTCTTCCACGCATGGTAATTTCGTGAATTACTGCAACGAGATCGAGAAGGCAGGAGAAGACAAGGTTATCTTTTCTTTGGTGTAGGGTTGAAGGATCGCATCGGTGTACTTTGTTTCGTATTAATTTGCATAAGGGTGGCTAATGTAAGCAGAGACCGCTGTAGGGTGCGCGTTGCCCCTCGGGACGCTCCGAGCATAATGCACGGTTCGCGATTGCGAGTCTTCTTAACCGGTGTACGACTAAAAACGGCATAATCGAGTAAATTAATTTTCTGCCAAGACGTAGCCGACTTCAGGTAAACTACAAGCGCAGTAGTCCCGGTCAGACCGCTTTGAACATATCCCGACATCTTATCTTCAGTCGAGGTTAAACCTGAAACCGCCGCAAGCTGAACGCTTTCCGCGAACGAGTCTCGCTACGGGCGTGTTCCAGACGTTGAATTTTTCTGAGAATTCTGGGAGGCGTGGGATTAATGCAAAACTATTTTCGCGGCGAGATGGATATGGAAAATTAGCAGGTGTCTTGACGGTAATGGAACGTTTCAGATGGATTGATGTTTCTTATGGTATCTGATGAAAATGAGGATGGGAACGGTTAGTGAGAATCTTGAGATTGATGTTATAATCTCCGTGAAGGCTAGACAAGTTATCTCACATAGAGTTTTGATATTGACGTGAAGTTATTAGAAATATAGATAGAAATATTTTGTGGATGAAATCGACAGACATATTGATAAATATTAATAAATTGAAGTTAATTATTTTTAGTGAATTAAGAAAGTGAACGTAGTGAAGAAATAGATAAAATGATATACAGATTGGTACAGAAGATTTTGATATTGATATGAAATTATTAGAAACAAAAATATGTTACAAATACAAAACGAATTCTACGATTTTACTCCAAAAAGGATAATCGATTGAATTTTGATTTTTGAAGTTCACTTCTTGTATTTCCTTCATGACCACCTTTGTTACTATAATATTATACAAGAAAATTTATTAAATTTGTAAAATATATTTCGTAAAATTCAATCGATTTGATCGATTTACATTAATTGTGCAAGGATTAGATGTCCGAGCAGAAGCAAGTATTGTATGTAAGTATCAAAAAACAAATCCTTCGATCATAATAACATAGCAATATCGCGATCTTCCAATGAAATCGTAAACAAGCTTCGATTGATCGGCCTTGAACCATTTCCACCCTCTGCTCGATTAACGAAACGGTGGTTCCGTGCTCTTGCGCAACTATAACCGACGTACGGAATCGCGCGGGATCACGGAATCACGGTAGTGGTGTTCCCCTAGCTAGCAATCGACTCGTTCGCCGGCATTTTTCCCTGGTTTTATTCTCTAACCCAGTTTCGTTGCCGAAGAGAGAGAGTCTGAGGCCATGGACGGGAAAAGAGGGCGGAAAAGGGAAAAAGAAGAGGCAGCCACCGGCAGCCACGGCGGTAACTGAGAGCTTCAGACTTTTACGGTAATGCAGCGTCGATTCGAGTGGGGTTTTCTGGCCTGGCAGCAACTGGTGGCTGAAAAAAAACCACCCCTCGACGAGTTCCTTCGAAATCTTCGCGTTCGTTTTTATCGGTTTACGATTACGCGTTGACAACGGTTATCCGAAACTCTCTTTCCGTTGGTCATCTAACCCCAACGTGCTGTTTTCACTAAGAGAAAATCGCAAAGTGATTCCGAACGACGTCCTACTACTGTTCTCATTTTAATAAATAGAACGAGGAATGACAATTTTAGAAAGCTGGTGAGAGGAAGAACAGAAAGAAACATGAAATGAATAGGAATTAAATGACCATAGTTTTCCTCAATAATATAGTTTTCTACAATAAAACCTTCAAAAAGGAAAACGAACGTCTGACGTAATTAATTCATTTTCATTCTCGGAGGACCAAATATTCATGTATAATATGTAGTATTTATTTTTTCAAATCAGGTTAAATTTGTCTCTATTTGAAAATAGAATTCAAGTTATAAAAGGGCCCAAGTCCAGTAACTAAGGGTTAAATCATAAAACCCAAGTCTCTTAAAATTAATGGATCATGTCGGCTGACATCATATTCAACAAAAAAGAAAAATCACAAATTCTCCAGCTCAAGTATCCATCATTTTTTAAACCCATTACAAGAGCACCCAAATACGAGTACAGAATATACGGAACAAAAGACACGACTATAAACGCAAGCACAAGAGAAACATACTGTCACACATCCACCCCCGCAATCACAGGCGAGGGTCCATTAATCTAAATTCTATCAGCGTCGTCAGATCCTCCTTCACGGTCGTTCACCTTCACGCTAGACGCGTTGAACCGTGACAAGACTTTTTTCCATGTCCGTGTACAGAGTTCCTCGTTACGCCCTCGAAACCCACGCGCCTTCGTGTGTACACATCTACATGCATACACGTGTAAGTGAATGTGTATCCAGGTCGAAGAGGCCGAACATCGAAGAGAGGAACAGCAAGTGGACGGTTGGAAGCGAGTTTGGGACTTTTATGGTCTGACAACATTCGTTCCCTAGCTTTCTCTCCCCCTCTTTCTCTCTCTCTCTCTTTCTCTCTCGTTCTATGTAGCATCCAGGATCGAGAGGGGTTTGCGGATGCCGCGAGCAACTGGTGGTGGAAAAACACCCTCGTTCGCTTTCTCTCTCCACCCCCTTAGCAGCCTGCTGCACAGGCATCGTGCGCCAACCTCTCTTCCACTTCCTTTTCGCCCTCATCCTCGATCCCTCGGCGTATCGCTGCTCCTACGAGGCAGCCAACATCGCGTTACTTCGTCGACTCAAAGCGATCCTTCGAGTTTTATGAACACGTAAACGCTCTGGGCCACGCGGGGATTCTGTGTGAATCGTTTACACGTATACACACATACATGTATAGGTTCATAAGTATTTGGACACGTTGCGAAAGGCGCGGTAGTTGATCGAAATTATCAAGGAAACGATCGATCGATCAGAATTTTGGATTCATGCAAAGTAACCGTCTGAGAATTTATGAATATTTGTAAAAGTTAGAAAAGGAATGCGGTAAGAATTACACGTTGTCCGTATAACACTATATAATATTGTATAACACTAATCCCCCAACCTAAAACTGTAAAAAAAATTTAAAAAAGATAATAACTCTTAAGTTCAATAATCTCCTAGTAATACCTACTTAAGAAAGAAGAGAAAGGTTAAATGTGTCATGGACGACGATTTGAACTTGCTTGATATGGTACCTAGAGGAAAGGTTTAGCCAAGGGAAAAAAGCAAATACGTACGAATACTTTCACTGCGGACGACACCATTCGACTCCCTTGGGTGTTTTCTCGGCCTCGACGATTCAAACGTCGTTACCCATTTACCCATGCTCGGCCATTCCACTTTATTGTTTCTCGGTTTATTCCGGCTCCCGTTTCAGCTTTCTTCGGTTAACCACATTCCGTATCTATTGTTCCTGTAACACCTCCTATATCTCATATCGCGGTTTCTCAGCCCATTTAGGCCCTCGGCAAGGGTGCGTCGTCTACAAGCAGCTCATTGGCGAGTCATTGGTCGATTATTGTTGTTTATTAGGTTAGCGGAGACTTTTTAAAAAAGCTTTTAAAATTTGGATTGTTAATAGTGAATTAATAGTTCATGAATGGGAATCAATTTAGTAGTGAATTCATTGATTTTTTACTTTCTTTACTCTGGGATTGTTTACATCTTTGCTGCAATCAAAAAATGTATTAACGTTTTATTGACAGGGCGCATTGAATGATTTTATTTCAAAATATTAGTGTGAAAAATGAAGGGTATATTAATGAAATTTTGATTATTGTTTCTATATTGTTTATTTAACACTGTCTAAATTACATTGTTTTATTTATTTTCGCTATTTTAATATCACTCCATAATTAAAAAATAATGTTTTGATATAATGGCTGAAAATAAAAAGAATCTATCAGTCAAATTTGACTTTGGATTGACAAAGTTTTGTAAAAAAAATATCAAAAAGCAATATTCTAATATTATGGGAAATAACATTTTTGAAATTATGGAGAGGAGATAAAAGCCGAATAAGAAAATATTTCTGGTAATAGATTTGAGGTTGATTAGTTTGGGTATGAAGTGTTTTTCACTTGAAAAAAAAAATGAAAAATGTGACTTACTGTGTACACTTCATCATTATCTGAAATATTTGAAAATATAATGTCATAGGGTTATTTAATACTAGAAGCATGTTTTACCGTATTCCGTTCTTAAAGTACTAATTCAATTTAAAATTCTTCGATATATGTCGAAAATTTGATTTCATTTTTTTTTAAGAATAGAAACTTTTCTACAACTTCGTTTGAAAAAATAAGGGATTAAATCCGAAAATAAATCGATAAACGGATTCTTTGGACAGGAACGTTTGAACGAGAGCCTAATTCCAGAGTATTCATCAACTCTGGCAATATTCACGCTCTGATCCCTCAGATCGGAGGGCGGGTGCCTAAGCTATCATTAAGACTCGAATAATTCAGGTTAACGGTTAGCGCAGTCCGGAATAATCTCGATTTGCATTTCGTTGTTTGCTTGGAGCAGGCCAGTCCACGCAAGAATAAACATCCTGGAAAGGACAGTGGCCTCTTCGTTCATGTCAGCTGGCTGAATTCTCAAAATTCACCGGAAATAGTTTCCTCATTGATTTCTCAGCTTATTCAAAGAAATGCCTGATAAATTAGATCAACAATTACCATCGGGAACTAAATTTATAGCTGCCCGCCTCTATTAAGCCGCTTCACCATTTCCATCAATTATATATTCTTGCTGAATTGAAATTCTGGCTACTTGCAAACCTTCATTTTAATAATTATAACAAACACTTATTGTATAATGGATATTATAAAGATAGATAGATGCTCGGTCCCAATTTTTCTAAAAATTTCTTTCCCAAAATTCTTAAAAACTGATAAAACGTTACTATATCGATACTATAAAATCTCGGCAACGATAGAATCTGTTATTTAGATTTATCCAGTTATAGTTTGGATTAAAAGAAGCTATTTCAAAATTTCCTAAATTACATCAACTATTACGATTAAAGTTCTCGATTCGACTAATGCTCTTCAAAATATCCGATAACAGGCTGCACCTAGGTAAAGAATTGCGTTACCTATCGAGTACTATAACAAGCGCTAAAATACATAAAACATCTAATGTACTTTTTCATATTATATTTATATTGCGCAATTGTGCATTTTCAAATATGCATAAAATGCATAAAAATCCGCAGTATACTTGTAATCGAAAGCAGTTACTTACGTCTATCGTCGAAGCTATCGATTTCTCTAACCATATCCTGGCGGAAGCCTTAAAAGTAACCGAGCTGTCTAATTTGCCTGTCCATTTGAAATTGCCTTCTTCGTGGAGCGTCTCCGGCCGGGTCCCTTCTGGACGATGGTCAATCGGTCGAGTCGGGCCGAGTCGCTTCTTGCAGACTCCCTGAGTTTCCAGACTGTGGGGCCGGTTACAGAGCTGGCCGGGCAAATACAGGCTATGCATAACAATCGATCTCCCAGGAAACTATGGGGGTGGATGGTGAGCGGGCGGATAAAGCAGGGTAGCTCTCGTCGTAAGGGGTGAGGCGGGCACGAGGGCAGACCGGCACAAGATGAGGGAAGTCTGAGATAGCCAGTGGCCAACACCCCATCTGCTGCCCCTTTCGAAACCAGGTTATCTGTTCAACTCCCGTTAGACGCGAATGAGAATCGGCCAGCAGTCCGGGAACTAAGTTGCGCATCCCTCCGTGTGATCGGGACAATTGTTAATGCTCGAAAGACTTCCGGAATTATATGCTTGTCCCTGGTATTTTCTGTCAGTCTTGCCAAGATTAAAGCGCGTGATTACGTCGTCCCTCCGGTTCGGTTGTTCCTTGCTGTGCTGCCATTTTCGCCGCAGCTTCCAGAATTACAAGTTTCTTAGAGTGGCTCAACAAAGTGTTCGGATATTTACCACAGAAAATTTTCATTATACTCGCATATCGCTAGTTTCTTTATACGAAACGTTTCGGAATTCCATTTGCTTTGTAACGAGACACGCCTATCGTGATTATGTTTAGACAATTTGAAACCAATCTGGAAATGGATATTGAAGTTACAAGATATTTATTACAAATTGCTCAGTCACTGTAGTCTTTCAGACATGCAGCTGTTATGTCGTGATTCATAGCTTTTTACTTTGTATATTCTGTTGTGATTAGCCTATATATGTCTATGGATTTATAACAAATGTACATAGATGAACATAAATCTAAAAATATATAAAATATCAGGAAATACACATATTAGAATATTTGACACCTATATGTTTGTTTGTTATATTACAAGATGGATATTCGTAATGAATGTCTGTACAAAATATGAATTTGCATAAACATTCGCAATCTAATTATGATGAAGCTTCATCTTCTCTGATTAAAAAACCCAGACCTATCTGACGCCATGAAATCTCGTAATTCTCATCTTAAAAAATGTCAACCTATCCTTGAAATACTTCTCGCAAACGATCGTTTACTATTCGGATAAAAACGTAACAAACACAAGCCGTCCAAATTACCGATCTTCCTAAATACCTCACGGCAGAAGACGATTTTGCGAGATGAAAATTTTCGTCCATCGTCGTGACTTATCGCGTTTCAAATTGAGGACAGGGACGAAAATAGTCCAATATAAGGCACGCAAGGTAAACGGACAATCGTACTTACGCAATTCGAATTGAAATACAAAATTTGCTTGCCAAGGGCATTTGTTTTATTAATCGCGAAACGAAAACAGAAAACGCGAGCATCGCGTTTCTCCGTGAAAATAAAAGTACCATTACGAAATGAATAAAAATTTTTATGGAAATCAATGCAGCTTTTCAACATAATACGAATAGGTAAACACACGAATACGCGCGATCCGCGCCAGTAATGCATTAAATTATGTCTTCTTCGAAGCTCAACCCGCGGAAAAATGGTATTATATTCTCTTTCTCGCTTTCCCACTTTCCAGAAGGAAATTTATAATATTTATATTCGTTCGCGATACCAGCACGCGAATAAAAAAGTTCATTTTGTAAAATGCATGTACGCTCACACATTTTAATTATCCGGCCTTCTCTCTTCCCCTATGATCAACTCGTGTGAATCAGCCTTTTGTCAATTTTCGTTTGCCGCCGGAAATTTTGAGTTTAATGTATTTACGATTACAAAAGATTTTCCTATCTTTCAACTGTCTTTCAAAGAATATATCAAATTTCGATTTGGCGATATCATCCCAATATTAGTTATTTTGGTAATAGTCATTTGATCTCTGAACGATTTTATCCTTTCAAGCAGTTTTCCTTTACTCAGATATGCTTATCATAATTTCAAAGGTATGATGGTGTTGTAATTTTATTGTATTCATTAATTAATCATTTCTTAAAAACTGCCCTTAATAATAATACAGAAATTTAATTACTACATTCAGTTCAGATTCGAACCATTATTCTAAAAGAATAGCAGAATAATCGAGCACATCTGCATTAATATAGCAAAAATATTCGTATAACATTTCAATAAATATTTTGCGAAATTGAATAGATAAAGAAATAAAAATAATAATAAAATAGATAAAGAATGAATTTAAATGAAATTAAAAAACAATTATCCTATGGGAAATACATCAAGGAATAAATCTTTCAGTAATGATTGATCAATATTTGATGTGCTCTTCATAGCGAATTGTTGATTGATAATTTCCAAATTACGATAAACTCAGTTAATACTTTCAATACACATACATACATATTTTCGAACGTTTGTTCATTGGTATCGTGTTCAAATGGTCTACAAATGGTCCGGTATCGATGTTAAATTCCGCTCTGGAAGAAAGACAATGGAACACGAGGTTTGGCGAAGCACGTCCGAGACTGGAGACGAGTGAAACCATCGGTCAACCAGCATTACGGCATTTGCATGTTATTTACTCGCGAGCCACCGAGTACATTTGTTTGGATTATCTCTGAAATAAACCAGTGCCCATTCCCTCGCGCTGCCCCTTCGATGCCACGGCATCGTGAAGTACAGACTTCTGGAAAGCAGACAAATGGCCCTAGTTTGTCCACTTTATGCCCGCCTACATCATTCGAGAAACGTCACTATCGCGTCTTCGCAGCGGTTGTATGTCCATGTGCCAGGTAACCCCCTCATTTTTACGTGAAATCAAATTTATTCTACGTGAATTATAGGCGAAACTGATGTATTACACGTCTGTCATATCTGGTGATATTAAAAACTAATAGATCTATATCTCTCTCTATTAAATATATATCATTATCGATCATTATCATTATATATAATTATGTAGAAATGTTCGGTTGGAAACAGGTTTAATAAGTTTTATTATCAATAAAATAGTAATGTCAAATGAAAGAATAATGATTATATTTAGAAAACGATAATGTAATAATAATTAATTAAATACTACGTAGAAATTTGAGAAAGAAAACTAGATATTAAATGCAATCACTTTGACTCTAATCGATTCGTATCGGCTCATTTTAATTCTTCGTCCTCAAGTGATTTCTGATTCTTAACCACTTTCTTCTACATTTCCTTTTTTCTTTCTACTTTCCAAATCGACCACCGAAACTTTCTTACACATAATAATCTCACTATCAAGTACTTGATTCAAACTCTGTTTTCAGTTTCTTTCACTACAAACGCTTTGAAATTCTGAGTCAAGTATCCTTCAATCGAACATCATTCCACGATCAAATTGCAGATGATTTGCTCCTCAACCTCGACAATCACACATGATTAAATCTCTTCTCCACGTTCTCTCCACGTTCTGTGCACGATTCCATATATACCAGCGTCCCTAGACCCATAAGAGTCAACCGCTATCGATTCTCACGTTCCGAAACAAACACAAAAATGCCCGCTAATTATTGGCGTAACAGAGGCCGAGATTTAGCGTGCGTCTCGTTCAGTTTGATTAACAATAATACAAAGCAATAATGTTTTAATAAAAAATGCAGGCAGAAATTGGAAATGTAACAACGTGGAGAGGGAAAGGAGGACAAGAAGGAGATGGAGGGGTTGTAGGGGGTGGTTGAAGCGGCACGAGCAAATTTAAAAGCGCAATTACACGAAGATAAACGCTTTGGCAAATATCCATTTTTTTTCGCGAGACCGGAACGCGTCCGCCTTCGTTATAGAATCTCGGTTCCGTGCACGGACGAATGGAGCCATCCAGATATGTAGATCCGATTCAATTAAAGAGAAACGCTCTGTCCTTTCTCTCTCTCTTTCTCTTTCTCTCTTTTTCTCTCTCTCTCTCTCTCTTTCCCTCTCACTCTCTTTCTCTTCCCCTGCATCTCTATGGATCTCTATGGTGCTCGCTGCCAGAGATCCGAATACGTGAGTTATTCCCCGACGAATCCCGCTAAACCTATACGATAAACCGCCAACGGCGACTTTTTCGAATTCCCATCGAGTCGCCGGATGCTCTCGGATACCAGACGACGTTCCCTTGGCTCTCTTAATCGGTATACATTGGAATGCATCTCAGCCGTACGCTACCATGCGCCGCGGCTAAGTAATCGTTGCACAATGACGAATCGCATAAATGGGAGGATTCTCGGAGACTCTTCCAGGCTAGAAAGGTACGGTCCCCTACGCCATCGGGTAATTTCATGGTGAACCTTAACCTATCTCCCTTGATGTTTCTTCACCGTTTCTTTTTAGGGAGAAAATTAACCGTATAGCTAGGATATAGGATTCAGGAAGTGAGTAATAAACACTGGCGAGTGTTTCAGCGCGTTTGAGAATGTATAGGGGGGTTCGTTTAATGGTATGCATTGGAGATTTTATTGAGGAAGTCCTGTTGAGGGATAGGAATATTTCTGTGCTACCAAGATTGATATCTTATAATGGGAAACTCTGGAAATTCTTTTTGATAGCAGTTATATATCGTCGTCGTTAGTGATTTCTAATTGTTAATGGCAACTGCTATCTTTTAAAAACATTGTTTGCTAGTCCGGATAGCGAAAGTTCTGTCGTTCCAATTATATTTTATGACGAGAAATTGTAGAGATTTTTATAAACAGTATCTATTCGCCATAGTATTCGCTCGTATTCGTAAGTATGCAAAAGTATTCATTATCAAGACGTTTCGGAGATTTTGCTAAGAAAATCCCGTTGAATGAATAGAATCGTGTTTATAGTCCAGAGACTTTTATGTTTTATAATCATACGATGAAGCGGTTGAAAGAATTTCTTCTCATAACGATAGTAAATAGTCGTTGACATCCAAACATATACATGCTGCTTCGCCATTATTATTCTCCGAAGAATTTGTTCTAAAACTCTCGCTGGATGAATAGAATTACTTCTGCATTTCAGAATTTGATGCTTCATGAATTTCATGTGATGAACATCTTTCTAATAACATTGGCAAATAGTTGGAACCGAATCGAATGCAAAGAAGTTACCGTCAGATGTCCCTTGAGATTTTTATCATTATACGGCAGATTCTATCGAAAATATCCAGTCTCCAGCAATTTCGGCGGAAATACCGTGCCCCTGAACGACACCATTCTTCCCGAGTCTCTTACGTCCCCTCTAGAAACCCTCCAAGATTCGAGGGAAACTTCACGATCGTCCACTACTACACTAGACAAAACAGTGTATCGATCACTGTAAAAGCTGTACGTGCTCAAAACTCGCAGGAATTCCGTCAATTACAGCCCCGTCTTTTGGAATTCCCACCTAGTAGTCGTCGGATACGAAACGATGTTCCATGACTCTCCTGATCGGTATTCATTGGAATTCGTTTCGATTCCAGATATACATACGTATGTATGTATGTATATTTCGTACCGATCGCACATATATACGTGTGTATATAAATATATATGTATATAGAAATATACACGTAACGTTCCGACGTTCGTCGTCTTCCTCGTCTTCGTCGTCTTCGTCGTCCCTGTCCACGCGATATTCGCAAATTTATGGCAATTCCGTCAATTAAGTCGAGTGAAGCGGAGTCATAACATAAATATGTAAACGGCCACGACGAGCCTCTCTCGGAGTAGCCATATAAGCTGCGCTTGTCCATCAATGTCTCCGCGAAAGAGGTCCAACATGCTCGTAAATGCATACCCAACGAAATGCAACGGTCAGTGGCTATCATACATCCGTACGTGAGGATCCGCGGTATCGCATAACTCGTTCTCCTTCCACGATCCACAAACCGAGTGCATACACGACCGCGTGCGTGTGCATCGCGCGGTTTATCGTTTGCAGAAAATGCGAGGACGGAAACTACGCCGAGCCAGGTTGCTCTTCTCGCATATTTTTCAACCGATTTAGTACGGGCCTCGGGATTACGCCGTACTCTCGATAAAGTTTTCGAGAATAACGAGGGATTTACTTACGTTGCGTTGACTTCGATAATTGCCTCGATGGTGTACGATTCGTTTACTTTGAAGATTAATTATGATTACGTTATGACTGGATTTGGTAGATACGATGTTTTTGATGTTAGAATCGATCGGTAGAATTTGATCGTCGAAAGAAAATGATTAAGGAATATTGAATAATATTTGTAAGTAGTGAGAGGATAAACTACTGGTTGAAATTAAGAGGATGTTTTTAATCACTTGGCATATAACTTTTTTTTATTAATTTACTAACAGGAACTTATGATATTGCAAATGGAATTTTTAGAGATCGACGATTAAAATAACCAAACTGATTTTACATACTGTGAGAGTGTGTGTTCTTAAGTGGTTAGTGAAACTTTTAAAATATTAATTTGAAATGATATTTCTTTAAATTCATGGTAGCAAACTTTTACTTGTAAAACTACTTAAAGAGCGTGATACAATCTAAATGAATATGACATTGCATTAGCAAATGTACTTCATAAATCCTGAAGAATTACTTTCTCTCCCATATTCATGAAAAATTCTTAATTTATTTTAACGAATCTTAGATGTCCCTAAAATTGATACAATTCTATACAATTTTGTTCTTTTCCTTTTAAAATGAATATAGATATTACGATATTCTCATGATATACAATATCGATATTAGAACTTGTTCGAGTCATTAAAAATTCGAAAAGTCATAATAATTTTGGACACCATGGTATGCAAGATACGATCGTTATGTATTATTGGTTTATAATAGCATAACATTGTTTTGTAATATGTCGAAACAGCTATTATAATTAGTAGAAATGTTTTATTTATTTAATGTACATACTTTTTCTAAATAAAAGACAATAAGATAAATGATGCTCAAACGTCATGTCGCAAAAGTATTCGAAATGTTCGAATATCACTGCGAGTCACTGTATGTATAATTTGTTTCAGTGTGAGAAAATTCGATTAGTCAATCGGAATTTATGAACGCGACTGCGAAATCACGGGAACGAGGGTCGAACAGGAAGGGTGGCTGCCGCGAAAGCTTTCAGGCTTTGTCGTTTAAAATGCAGTAGTATCTTTGGCAAAGTGGGCGGTTCGCCCCGTTCTTTCTGGCAACGTGCCCGATATAAACTTCTTAAACGATTTCTTAATTCGCCACCCCGTCGGGGTACACTCGGTTCTCGAACCTTTTCGGCCATGTTTCTGTCCCACCTTACCTATCCCTCCCTCTCACCTATTTGCAACCCTTTCGTATCCCCTTACCTCGACGTCTCTTAATTTCCACGAAACCCTCTCGCTACGTTCACCCTTTCTCTGTCGGTCTTCGCTTTCCACGAGCGAATGTAATTAATGTTTAGCATCCGCGTTATTTGTTTAGTTTCATTTCATTATCTTCGAAGGCGTCGACTACGACGATTTTATGCAAATAGAGGCGAAGAGACGAAGTTTCACGTCCTACTCTCCCCTCTCCCCTTCCGACCCTCTTCATTCCCTCTTTGGCTCTGGCTTTCCTGAACACGTTTCTTATTGTTCCTGCATCTCGTCCTTTCCTTTATTATCACCAGTTCTTTATACGTTTTTCTTCCTCCGTCCTTTTTCCCTTCTCTTTTCTTTTTTCTCCTTTCTTGTCGCTGTTGCTATTATTATTACGATCGTGACGAAGATCCGCATTATCATTTTCCCAAGTCGCTTCGGTACTCGACGAATAAATATCATTCATAATTCATTCCACTTCTTTGGCGTTCATTAATCCTCTGATTAAATGTATCTCATTATTTAAGAAAGCCCGGCCCGTTTTATAAAAGCGGCAGAAGTTCCATTACCAGGCGCGGGTGAAATTCACGGCAATACAAGTCCTTCCCTTTTCTCTTTCTATCTCTGTCCCCCTTATTGTTTTGAATTTAGTAACGAGAGTCCCTCGGCTAATCGAAGCCCACCCCTCCCCACCCCTTCCGCCCTCCCCTTCGCCTCTCTTCGATCTCATTTTCGCTTGTTAATTAGAATTCACGGCTAAGGGATACGCGTAATTTGCCAGTGGACCGGATGCCGGCTGAATAATTGTACTACAAGCGTTTCGACGAGTTGGAAACACTTTGAAAACCGATCCCTCTCGCAGAACATTCTTACATTCTTCTTCTTTTGCTAAACAATAAAAGAAAGTTGTTTAATGGTTAATGAAACGTGTATATATAAGATTATCGCGATTTCTCATCGTAAAATTGAAATAGCGCCCTGATAGATATGTGTGGGTTCGTACGTGTATGATTAGAAGCTTGTTGCGAATACCAGCTTGAAGATGACTTTCTGTTTCGCGGTAAGAGAAAGTATAATGACACGCAGAATTGTTGAGCTACAATAGTTGCTTTTGGTTTGTGGTTTGGAAGAGGGAAGTTAATAATGTGCGGTGCATTCGAGAGTTTTCAATGAGAAAAACAATATACAATATAATAGCGTGACATTTTCCTCGTTCATCATAAATTCGAGTATTTAAAAATCTAAATTTCCGTAATCAAAACTCCAAGAAATAATTAATATCTCTAGTATTATTTAATCATCGAAAAGTCAATCGAGCAATATTAAGAAGATTCGAGTTTCCACTGCAGAAAGCATTTTTAGGTTTAATATAGCTGACTACGTCAAAAATTCGAATTCGAATTTGTATAATTGAAATTCCACAAAATAATTCCGCTATACCGTTATCAAAAACTTCGAGTTGCCTCAATCAAAATTCGAAAAAGTAATCCAGGACACCCTAATAAGTCAAATTCCGTAATTTCCGATTTTTTTATTCATGTAATAAATTTTCACCGCTGGAAATAAGCGTCGATTGGAATGGGGGTGGTGAAAAGCGGGGAGGTCGAAAGAGACAGGCGAACGACATGAACGAAGGGTTGGCCGTGAGCATGTTGCGCGACTTATCCAGACGCCGTATTTAAATTCAGGCGAACTTTGGAGCCGTAAGTTTGGGCCGGGCCGGGACCAGCTGAATTGAAAAGCTAATTCTCGGCGTACAATCGACTCGTCTCGGCGTAGGGCAAACTTTGTGAATGTGTCTCATTAACCGGCTGCGAGTAACGTGCGCACGCGTAAATTCGCGCGTACCCCGAGACGCGTGTGCGTGTTAAAGCGTTTCACTCGGCGTAACCACCGCGTAATCTCTTCCACGGTCACATATTCCCACCGCGTATTTCAATTCAAAGGTCATACGTCGGATTTCGTGGAAGCCCGACGGCAAGTGTGTCTTATTTTACCCTCTTATCGATCTGTTATGTTCTGTTATCTGTTCAAGATTCTTTATTCATACGCTTTTGCTTCTTTATCCTCTTCTTCTTGATCTTTTCGTGATGTTCTCCATTCGAATTTTTATTCTTCAAAAGCACTTAAAAACGAGGTTTCTCTTTAATCTGTCAAACTCATTTTTTAATTGAACATTTCTACGATTGTGAAGTTTTAAATTAACAAAGATAAATCTGTTTCAGATAGATCGATTTGAAATGAAGTAGCGTATTGAAAAAAGTGACTCCCTAACTAAATTGGGGAATTATTATGTATATTCTATGTACTGTGTATACCTATGTATGTTTAAGAGATTGGGAATCTAAGCGACTTTTTAAGTCGTTCCTCCTGTTTAATACGTTAAATGAAGGATTATTTTATAGTAAAAGAATTCCACTTTCAAGTCAAATCTTGTTTTCTCACTGTATTATTTGAATACGCTAAAAAGTAGAAAGGAAGAGATCGGATGTCCGGAAAAAAGGTGGCATCTTCACTCAACAAGGGAACATAGAAACTGGTGTATGCAGGAGGTGCATTATTCCGTGGAATCGAGCGTGACTCAGTTTCCAACTATTTTCCCTACTTTCCCAATTAACGTGGCACGCGCGGGTGTGTAGGAATACAGTTAAAATGGCACAGTTTTCGTCGACCGCGAAGCCACCCCTAAATTCGGCTGCACGCGGTCGCATTCCTGTGTTTTAAAATCTCGGCAAGGGCGCGGGAAACAAAAGGCAAGTTGCAGGGACGCGCAACTTTCACCCCGTACGTGTGGCGGAAACGAGAGAGAAAACGGGTATAAAAATAAAAAAACGAGAGAAAGAGAGAGAGAGAGGGAACGGTCAAAAAACCGGGGTAAAAAGACAAGAAAAAGAACGTCGGGGAAAAAGGAGGGAAAAAGGAGATGCATGGGGGTGTGAGTTGGTGAAAAAAGAAAAAAGAAGGAAAGGGATTCGCTGAACCCGGGGCTCCAACGAGCTAACGCTTTTATTATCCGTCGCTTTAATTTAAGCGGCTCTAGTCGCTCCGTCACGGTTCCAGGTGTGAATTAAGCGCGGAATAAGCGAGCAGCCGCGTATCCACTTTCGGCGCCCACGGCGATGCGCGGAATAATTAAATGTGTGTTTTGATAAACGCAAACGAAACCGTCGCCATGCCACCCCTCCGCACAGCAGTCAGAGACGCAAGAAACATGCAATTCCACGCCCGTTTCCGAACCACCTAGCAGAAATTTCACGGGCAACCGAAGGACACCCGTTTTCCCTTGCGCTTCCTCTCCCTTCACTACAGTTATCTTTATGCAAATATTCCTCCTACGCTTCATTGTGAACCAATTCGCTATCCTTGGTCGCGGGAGCGATCGAAGAGTCGATGGAGGCTTGATGGATTAAGCATGGTTTATTGCTGTTTGATCGTTTTGAAGGGATACTTTTTATGGTTGGCGGTTCGTTAATAGTGAATGGGGTTACTAGGTTACGAATTTGGAGATTTTATCAATTATCAGAGACTTTGGTTTTGTTATATTGCATCTATGCAATAGGAATGTCGACTAATTCCAAGTGCGAAAATGTTTACTATTTTTAGTCACATTTATTGGCATATTAATACATTAACTATTATGTTAGAAAGCATATAGATTTACTGAACTACATATTCGTTGGAAAAAATATTTATAAATCTTGAATTTTACTATTAATATTTTATGTTATTATTATATAAAGGAAGAACTTTTAAGTCGTAAAATTTATTACTTTTATCAAGAATAAATGCTTGATTTTTTTCAGTTACAATTCAACGGAAGATACTCTTTTATTTCTAAGAATACCTTTATTTCAATATTGTCCTCAGTGTGTAAATCGATCGTCAAGTAGGTGCGTCGGAGGCGCGTCGCCCTTCAAGGCCAGAAATCGTAAACAGAGTCCTCAGTTTGTTTCGAAAGTTTGAACCGTGCGGAGTGATGTGCGCGTTCGTCTTCTATTCCAAAATTGCGTCGTACTATATTGAAACTGTACGAATGGACGATATCCGAAAAATTCTACGCTATCCGTCATTCCGTATCAGTCAAGATAGGTTCGTGCCATTTAATTCTGTACACTCTATTGCCATTTGCAGTCATAATTATCAATATTGTCTAGTGAGACAAAAATTCTACGTTGTATAAACACTTTTTTGCAATCATTTTACACGTATTTCACAATCACTTTTTTCTTTCGAATTTTAAGATACGAATTAATGGATTGTAAATTGCATTTGCTATAGCTAACATAATTCTCTTAAATATTTTTACTTGCTTTTAATGATATGTGTATATTGCTATTTTCCCAATTATCAAAATTTTACTTAGTTTAAAGTAATTTTTATCGTTGTAGATGTAATTTTCCCCTGAAAAGAAGAATTCTGTGTACTTTTAAGTAGATAAAATTAGTCATGGTCACAGATAAAAAGATGCAAATCCTGTTTAACTAAAAGTCACGCGTATTCCATTAGATTTAAACTCAGATTCGTAATTATAACCGACATTCTCTTACGGATGAAAGAAGGAGAAAGAAAAATCCTATGTAACAGATTTCTCGTTTACTACCGCGATGTTTTGTGAATAATTTCACGTAAAAATGTAACACCTATATATTTTTCGGTCAACTCGTTCCCAACGTTTTTCAAAACATCGTTCTCCAATCATCGTGTGTACATTATCGCTCGTCAGTATTTACACATTCGTTGTGACTGACGTAAAATTACTTGTTTGCGTAAACTGTATCTGACACTAGCGTGAAATTACTCATTTTACAAGATAACAGAAATATTTAAAAAGAATAGTAGATAACCTAAACATTCTTCTCAAGCATTCCTATTATATATCTAACAATTATTTTTCGTTTAATTTTAAACAGGATTTCTACAACTCTGCTCTTAATTTTGAATATGAAAATTTCGAGTATGAAATTATTAAATATTTTTCTGCTTATCCTTCGATATACAACTAAACTAAAAGAAATTTCCAATATAAGTTAACTTCGTCCTAAGTTCCATATACACAGTATTTAGTAAGAAAACAAGTTACATAATTTTGAAAATAGAATATACATATGTTTCACGAGTAATAAAAGTTACTTAATTCCTTAATGACGTATTCTGTCTGCCATACGTCAATTCGGCATAAAAATCAGATATAACGAGCTAGAGACGAATCAGTCGAAATCGAAGATGAGATAGCTTATAGTTTTAGAGTTACTCGTTTAAAGATTTACCGTTATAAGGATTTGAACGCGATTTCCCGTTTCAATTTTATGCTGAGGATTTTTCAGAAGTATTTAAAGGCGCTGCCACGTTTGAAACGAAAGCGAGATTAAGATATAAATAAATAAATCGTAGCAGAATTAAAGATTATTGTAACAAATAAATAAGCTAGTAAACTGACCAAGAATAATTGAATATATAACTTATCCGGAAGTTAGATAGTACCGCCTATCAGGCGGGATTTTTTAAAGCGCAGCCGCGTACGACTACTTTCAACGCCAGTGGCAACGCGCGGCATAATTAAATGTGTGTTTTGATAAACGCCGCACGCAACGCTCGCGATCGGGCGTGCAAGCAAGAAACGGTCGACGAGGCAGCCGCTTGTTCGCTGCAAACTTTCATGGAAGTGTCTACACAGCGTCCTTGTTGGAACCTCGTCCTCCCACATCTCCTTCTTTCTCGCTCTAACCCGTGTCTCTACGTACGTGTCTCTCTGTCTCCTTCTCATCTTACTTCCTGTCCGTCTCTCTCTCTCTCTCTCTCTCTCTCTCTTCTCTTCTCCCAGTTAGAATACAGAGGCACGACCATAGGCGATAGGGATTTGTGTTGGGGGCCGCACTGGCACTGCTCTGGAAACTGCTGATTCGAAATTAACGAAAATTAATTGGCAACGTCGCGATATTAATTCCCGAGATTAATTCCCCAGGACGTAGTGCTAATTGATATCTCTCGGTGCCAGGAGCGAGTGAGAGAGAGAGGGTAGTTGCCACCAGGTCAGAGGGAGAGGAAGCATAGAGATCCGCAGCTTGCAACGCAGCTGCACCTTGATCCGTTCGAATCTTGATATCAACATGAGTTAGCGCCTTTTTCGATGCAAAAATTCGAACATTTCGTTTCACGAACGAAGAAGGATCCCGAGATAAAACAAAACTTAATCGTCAGATAAGGTATTTCGTTAGATCTAGTTTTCTAAGGAAAAATATCGAAGTCAGTAATTACGTTCTTATCAAGAAATCAGATAATTTATTCTCGCTATATAATAAAATTTTTGTGTCGAGGATAAGATATCGACGTCGAGGTATTTCTTGTTGATTAATGTTAATAAAAAAAAATTGTAATATTTCATTTTGTAGTTAAAAAAATATATAGGGGCGTGTCATTGTTCAATCGTTCAAAAATCGATTTTAATCGTCAGATCCCGCTTTCGTAAGTATGAACATCGATTCATTTTTATTTAGTAGTTGAAAAATTTATTTTCACGATTGAAACACAGATGAAAATGTTGAATCGAGGATAAATGCTGAACGAGACCGCAGTGTTTCTCGTTAGTTGGGGTTAATAAGATAGAACATGAGTTTCAGCTATATTTAACTTGACACTTATGTAACAAACGTCGCGTCATTGTCGTTTAAGTATGTGTTTGTAAATGATACACGTATATTCCTGGTAATCTTGACGACGTTCTTTATGACGAGTTGACCAAATTCTTTCGATAACGCGTGGATGTGCAGTTTGATTTCTTCTGTTGACAATCGTCAAGAAAATGGAGATAAATGCGTTATAAACGGTTGATAGATGCGTTTTACGGTAGATGCATTTGTCTGGCAACGTATCGTTTAGCGCGGAAGAGAAAGTGTTAGTTTTTCCATTGGACGTCATTCCATTAATGAAATTCTTCTTAGTCTCTAGTAATGACGCTGTTAATCATCTTTCGTCTACATTCGTATTGCATATTTTACAGCTTCTTCATTATAATCTGCGAGAAAATATAAAATATTCCCAGTAACATACTCGTTATAATATTTAGAGGATGAAACGAATCTCTGTCTAGATTTCATCTTCTCGGTTGTATTCATAAAAATGTGAACTTGAATATAAATCCACAGTTTCGAACTAAGTACAGTGTGGCTACGAAACATATCTGTACACGGTCTTATTTGGCAATGAAACTTTTTTCATGTTAGGTTTTTAGTAAATAGTATCCAAATCTTTGTAGTCATATAAACGTATGACTAAATGATACAGAATTTATTATAATTAAATTTAATTAACTGATATATAAATGTAATAATACATGTAGCGGTGTACAAATAGCTTTCGTACTCCCTGTATATCTCATCTCTTGAAATTTTTACATCTGTTTACCTATTCTATCACAAATCTTAGCTATCTCCATTAAAAATCTACGGCCACATAGGAATAAAACTCAAAATATTCCAAGATAAAAAATCCACAACTCGGGAAACCACCAAATTCTAATCGTCGTTGTCTCTAAAGGATCGATCGCGATGCTGCAGTCGATAGAAGGCAATCAAGCATTAATTACCCTCGCGAAACGCAGTAAATTTCAACAATGTATAAAACACGATCTCGGTAGAACGTGTCTCGAAACGAAATCGTAATTAATTCTTGGCATAGGGCGGATAATGAAGACGAAGCGAGGCTTGGTGGATGGTCGTGGCGAATTCTCATTGAAGAAGTGTCGCCCAGGCCGGTGTTTATAGCCGGATAAACCACCGGGACCAGTCGACAATTAAAGTTGAAAACTCTTTGGGCTCGGGGATGTTTTACGTCGGCCAAGACGGTCGGTGCTGAGCTCGTAAAACCTAATATAATTAAACATAAAAATATCCCGGTAGCTAGCCCGAACCGACTAGCTTGGCTGAACGAGGCAAAGTGAATAAAAAGTGCTCTTTATTACAATGAGCTTTAATTAACGCGCGCTCGCTCGCTCGCTCGCGATGACTGCTCGCGTACCGCGCACTTTCTCAACTTTAATTTACAACGTCTGAAAGCGCACCCGGGCGCGTTCGTTACATCGTTGCCATAAAGCATAGACACATAATTATGCGGCGCAGGGTGAATGAACGCGGGACGCTGATTCGTCTACAGGGCATTAAATCCTTTTGTGAAACGCCGTTCTTCCTCCCTCCAGTCACCGGCATCTATGCTATTACGAGTTCGTAAATGATGGATTTGGGTATGGGATAATCGAAACGTCGAATTCGTGTCGGGAAATGTTTGGCAAGATAAATTATTCTCTCGAAATCGAATCATCGAGTGCTCCATATTTTCGGACTGTTTCACTAGATATCACTTGTTTATGAGATATTAGATGAGACTTAACGCTTTTCTAAAGTTTCACGTTTCTGATTAGGAAGTTTGTATAATGAAGTCTAATTTTCGAAAGAAGGAACATTAGATCGCAGAGTGTAGAATTTCTATTGTATTGTGTTTGGAAATATGAGGCTGTGGGTTTGTTGCATTATTATATTCCAAGACAATTCTTAACGGAAAATAATGTACGATTTTTTTAGCGTAATCTATACATATAATGATCGTTTAAAAAGTAACTATATTCAGAGGCTATAGCTCCTATTTAGTACCTCGTGCACATATCTTTTGTACATTATATCCAGATAAATTATATAGATATTCTTCACTCAAAACGTTGAATATAATCATGCCCTCTTTTCGTACCCTAATTGCAAGCAGTCGATGCTTCCATGTATCTCTAACGCTCGAAATTCATTGCCAGTCACTTGCAATAAATAATCACATTACATTCGTGTTTCTATCTTGTCCTACAATATTCATTCATCATAACGATATGATTTTGTAAAGTTGTTTCAAAATGGAAGAATGTGGTAGAGAAGAAAGGATACATATATTAGAGTTACTTTTCCCAATTTATCACTAGCTGAAAGACAATCCACTTATTAAATAAATAAGTAAAACGTTACTTCAACTCGCGCATCGGAAACTTTATACATTAGAAAGATACTGACAATCGAATTTTGGGCATGCTATACTACACGTAACTCTTAATTAACTCATACATCTACAAGCGCTAACATTTAATTCTTCATATAACCACACAGCTCACCATTTGAATAATAAATTTCAGAAAAATCTCGCATAATCTTCTCTAGAATACAAATAAATCTTTTCCTCGTATTTCGAACTGGTAACGTACCTTTCAAGTTTCCATGTCTTCTCGCGATCAAAAATCTTGGCGTTACATTATCCCATGAAACCTTCCCGAATGATATCTTTATTCAAACGACTCACGATCTCGTCATACAATCCCATTCATTTCAAATCACCGATGAAGAAACTCAGCCGCCCGAAGATGAAACAACCCAACGATTAAGCACAGTGAAAGACAATTTTCTATACAGAAAAAATACGCGTCAAAATCTCGGGATCGGCGGAACAAAACGCTCCTCGCGACTCGCGATCTGTGGATTTTGAAGTAATAAATTTCTTGTTGGTCGGTCGATGGTTCGCCGTCAGGTTATGCGCGAAAGTTGAAATTTATGTCTCGGTTGTTTATGATCGGCCAGTGATAAGGGATCTACGGACGTATGACAAATGATCCCGTAATGAAAAGTGAAAGATACTGCGCGTAGTGGATCCTGGTTCTGCATAAATTTCAATGATTTAGCGCGTCGCGCGTGCTGCCGCGTATCCTCATTGAATATACACAACGATCGATAAAACTAAAGCTTGGATCGATCCGCGGAGCGAAAAGTCATCGATCCGTCGTGTAAACGTTTGCTGTTCAACCCCCTGAAGCCACGGCACTAGGTCACACGCCGTTTGTAACTCGAGAATCATCGCGGTCTCATCGTTGCCGAGAGAAGGAAACATACTTTATGAGGCATTTAGACCAAACGAGAAAATGCTGGTTCTTCTTCCACTTTTAGGAAAAGTTTACTCAAATGAAACTCTAAACGAGTATCAGTTTGCCGTCTGACGGCTGCTCGCTGAATTGTAAATCGAACATTCGAATGGTCTAAAAATGCTCTAAAAATGCTCCAAAAGGAATTTGTTCAATTCTTTTAAATCTGAGTGTATATGTATATTACGTATAATATTTGCTCGCATTCGTCATGAAGCAACATACAAATTTCTAGTTATTAATAATTAATTTTCCAATAATTCGCTCACTTGGTTTAAACGCGTCATTGGAATTGTAGATTGGCGACAGTGAAGGCGGGATTAATTGTCGTTGAACGTCTCTTTACACGCTAGCATCGAGCAAAAGAAACATTTTACTTCGTCTGTACCGTTCTCCGGCGAATGGCAGACGTTATGCAAGTGCTTGCGCAAAGATAGCTAATAACATTGTGAATCGCGGGACTTATGTGCTCGCGGTAATGTTTCTCCTTGAAAAAAGATCTTGGATGCGAACTTCCATTTCTAATTAACTGATCGATACGTATTTGGAGAATTCCAACTATTTAAATCGTTTATAATCTTGCAATATTAATTGAAGATTAAATTTATGTCATTTTCGATCCAGTTCTATGTTTCTAATATTAAAAGATATCTGGAGATTGAATGGAATATGTAGAAATTTTTATTGATACGTATAATGTCTTGTTTTAATTATTTAATATCTTTTTAAGATATTAATAATTCTTTTTGTTTACTAAAATGAGAACAGACATATAAAAATGAAAATATCGCACCAGGATTAACTTGTTGTTAAGTAAGCTTAAATTCTTTTGTAATATTCTTCAAAGTAATATCATTTGCTTCCTCATTTTCTTACTGTTAGTTAATTTTAAAACAATATTAAGATTCTAAGTTTATTACCTAGAGAAGTTTATGGCAGATTACGAGACTTTAAATGATTTGATTATATTCTACCGTTTACCGTTTGTGGATTTATTGCCATTAGATTTTCATTGGTTATACATGTATTATATTAGGTGCCTATATATGTATATATTTTGTGCCTTCTATATTATACATGTCTCAGAATGTCTCAGAAACAATCACTGAAGTAGAAAAAACATGTAACATAACTCGTTAAATGTTATAAATGTTATTTATATAAAGACCACAGGAGAAGATCAGGATAAATTACGCTTCCTTTTTTTTACAAGAAAACAATTATAAAATTTTGCCAACCCATCTCAAGATTATTTTTTTATTTGGTTTTAGTATTAAATATGTTTTTTGCTACCCACTCGAAACATTTTAAAAATGTTGAAGCTTATAATACTAGTTATAGGTTTTACAATATTGCACAATGTTATACCAGTCTTTCACAGTACTTTGTGAGAGTTCGGAGCTAATCATTTTGCTTTCAAATGTTTCGTATAATATGCTTCTTGTTAACCATCAAGTTATATCGAATTAAAATAGCTAATATAAATAGACACCTTATTTTTTCTTATAGTGTTCATACATATTAGAATATCTTTCTTGCAAAATAGAATGAGTTTCGTCCAAAATTGGTTAGTTATTTTTCATTTTCTTGTCCGTGTATCATTTATATAGTTGTATAAAGTACAAATTAAAAGGAAATAACACAAAACTGTTATAATCACCATACGAACTTAGAGTAATAGTAACTAGTAAACTTAGTAATAAAATAACAAACGATAAAATAATAATATATATATAAAGACATATGTTAAAATATTTCCCTTATAAAATTGCATCAACTTTGCTCAAAACCAAGTTATTCTACCAACACGAGTTCTTCTTTAATTATCTGTAAGAATATAGCTATCCTTGCACCCAATCCACTCGTACGAAACGAGTACAATATCAACGGGCAGGTTGCTTGAATTAACACGTCCGGATGAAAATGGAGGCGTTGGATCGAACGTAACAGTTGCTCGATCGTGGCAGTCCCTCCGTTGACCTCGTAAAGTCGGATCGGTAATACGGAACACTATTTATTCCCGAAGTTTCGACGGCTCGGTTGAGCCGAAAGCAGCTCACTTGGAGGTAATTACGAGGATTCGCCGTCTTTCTCAACGGCGGCGGCGCGCCGTCTCTGCCCTTCTCTCTTTCTTCGCCTGTGCAAAGTATACTGCCGTCTCGCTCCCGCCCGCCGATTCTATCGGGCATAATTACCTTTCGCTGTCCCTCTCGGATAATCATTGTAACACCTAAGCACCCTACCTAACCTACCGGAGCCTAGCCAGCGTTTCCAGCGTTATTCGCCATCGATCGACCGCCCTGACGACGATTTCCGTGCTACGACGTGGTCATTGCTGCCATACGAGTAGATCGTTTCGCTAACGATTACAGTGTCACTCGGCCAATCTAGGATTATCGCTATTTCGGAAGCCGGCATGCGACCAGAACCGACGCGGTTATCGATATCGCTGCCGTGATTCGTTGAGTACACTCGATAATTCCTGCTTATCAATTCATTTTCCACGTGTCTTTTTTGTTTGATTCTATTAATGTCGATTTATCCTTCTCATAGTACAGCACGAGACAGTATTATAAATTGAATATCTCCTTTTGGTCACTGTTGATATAATTATGTTTTTCGAACGTTAAACATATATCTCAAGTTTGAACAAGACGTGAGGAAATTCGTATTGTATTGATTGCTTTCTCTCGATTTTATGGCAAACGTCTTCTTGGAATATTACAAACTCTTTTCGTTTCGAACAAATTCGAAGATCGCAGCAGAGTTAAATGTCATTGTAGATAGTGCAATTATTAGTAAAGTTGAAAGTATATATTTCTTGTATCTGACACGTGAAATATACGAGATCTTGAAAATGAAGAGATAGTGATAGAGGAAATTATCCATTCTGATTTCTTTGTTATTTTATTACTATTCTAAATTCATATGGTGATTATAGCAGTTTATATTTTATACAATAAATGTTAAGATGAGTATTTTGTAATACAAATTGAAATAGCTAAATAAACCTAAATTGGCGCGAATCTATGATTCCGTGAGGTCAACTTAAAATAAACATATCTAACACGCACAATTGCAAAGAAACATACAAGAGAAATAATGATCACTGCTGCTGTTAACAATCGCAGAAAATCTTGTACTCGTCATTATAATAATAGTGAAGCAAAGTATAGAGTGTGTATTGTTCGAATAATTATGAGCTGATCATTATTACCACGCAGTGTCACACTTAATTCAATGAGTCATGTAGTGACATAATTCTTCATAATAATCTTCAGAAAATTAAAAATATTGTCATTCGATATTTTCAATATAATTACATAGAATCTTACCTCATTAAAAAAGTACTTAAAACGTCGCCAATAAATCCGCCACCTAATCGAATTTCCAGGAAACATTCTCTTAAAAAAAAAGGCAGGTACGGAACGAATCGTAAATCATGAAATTTTATTCTCGGAATTCATCATCGTCTAAGATATTAATCAAATTTAACACCGTCGTCCTGGCTTTCCACATTTTGTTCCGTGTCTTACCGCGAGACGAGACCGGTACGCTGTACCGTTCGATTTTCTTGGCGAAATCGTCCGTCCGCATGCTGCGCATACCAGTCGCGATAAACGCGCCGGTGAAACGCGATTCCGCTCGAACGTTCCCCGCGCATTAACGGTACGTCGCGTTAAGAGCTTCGAGAAGAAGAAAAAAGGATCTTTCTATCCCTTCTTACGATCAATTGCATAACAACGACTGCCATAAAATATTTGACATGCAATTGTGTTATAAAAAGAATTATTCTGGAAGAAGGAGAGAGAATTTACCTCGAGGAAAATAGAGTAAGGTAGGATCATTTATAGACCGTGGATTTTTATGTATTTATGAGAAATTGAAATAGTCTTCGAACACTTATCGTAGAAAACTTGTATCTACATATTGTACGTGCTACGTAAAACATTTTGGAATTTCATTGTCACTGTAACAAAATGCGTGGTGATGTCGTGATTATATTCGTAAAATTTGAACCCAATCTGAAATTCTAGGATTCACCATTAGGTATCTATGTCATCTTCTTGCTAGAAATAAACTTATGCGAGTAATTTGTTTCTTAGAAACTGAACATGGCTTGAAATTTTCAAATTAACGAAAAACGAAGTCATAGGATGAGCGGGCTCCTAAGCAACTGAAATGTTAAAACTTGGACTTCTGAAATAACCCCCTACCTTACGAGATCATGTTAAGAGATCATGAAATAATCAGAGTGAAAATGGCAGTCGAGGATAATGGGATTCTTTACGAGGCGTTTATCGATCCGTTTCTAGCCGTAGAAAACCAGCTGGCAAGCAATGAATTCGGCAAATGAAACCTGGCGAAAGGCGTCGAACTTACTCCGGGTTCTACCGTCTGTCGTCGGTTAAGATTTAATCCGTTAATCTATTCCCGGTAATAAGGAATCCATAATGAGTCGAAGCACAGACATCTATATCGTTCTACTGTCGTCTGTGGAAAGGGTGAACGAAGACGCAGTTACGCGCTTCGCTCCCCGCGGTTCAGAAGGTGAACACTGAGAGGCTGTCGTTGAAGAGAGGACAGAGAGAACGAGAAACGCGAGTAGAGGACGATGGAGAGGATGTAGGGTGATAGAATTGGTGGGGCGAGGAGGGCAATGGTAGGGGGTTAATTAAGCCGTCCTAATATAACTTCTCCTCGGCCCCCGAGTTATCGAGTATTATTCCGCAAATGTGTCGACCTCAAAGACAATGCCATTCCGGGAAAATTTATTTGTGTCGCTGTACACTGCCATCTCTACCGCCTCGAAACAAACCCGACGAAACTTCTGCCAGGCTCGCGCAACTTAATTAAACCGACCGTGGCCGCGTCGGTCCTGTACGAAGTGTCGACCTCTCCCTTTTCCTATCCTTTTCTCTCTGCCACCCTTGTTCTACCTCGCGATTCTTTTTTATTCCTTTCTTGCTTTCTTCGTCGCGACGCCTTTCGACCGCCCCCTCCCCCCATCCACTGCACCACTCTCTCTGGTTACTTCATTAAACAGTTGGTCGGAGTTTTCCGACCAACCAACGTCGTGTAATTATGTAACGAAAAGTGGTGTCGATGGAAGGGGATGGTTTCAGGGAAGGAATGGGCAGCACGTTGCGTTACACGCGGATTTCGACAGGTAGTTGGGATTGCAGGGTGCAAGAGGAATTCTCGGAGGTGTGTCTTCATTTGGAATGATTCTACATAAATTAATTTGGTTTGGATTACGTGGGTTACGTGGAACATGTACGAGGAAGAATTGTTCAAGAGAAATAGAGAACATTGACTTTAAAATTTGACAAACGCTTCATGGAGCAGTTTGAATTCGTAGAGATTGAAAAATGCGTTTCGCTGTTTGGTTTTCTTGCTTCTTTATTAGGAGCCGGCAAACAGTAACATTTAAAAATATCCTTTGATATCTCATTATCATTTATCTTCAGAACTATTTAATGTAAATTATGGACCAATTAAACTCTGAAAAAATGATTACATCTGAAGACTACAATGCGCTTGTAAAAATCCATATACATATTCGATTACATCGAGTTCGTCAGAACGTTCATTTATCTTAATACGCTTCTACAACCCTAACTGTGGCCAGCGTAACCATAATCTTACACTAATACGTTTACTTAACTGACCAATATGAAGCCAAGAAAAATATTCATTTTATATCTACTCTACGGTACTATATAAATTCACAAAAATTCTGCAGAGCCCGAGTCCTTTATCCTAGACGTCACTAGAAATCTATCCGACAATAAAAAAAATTTTTGTAAAACCCGATATATAGACCGATGAGGACCCGAAATCCAAGTCGTTCGTCGAATTCACCCTGTGGAGAGATCGAATGTTGAAACGGGGGTTCGAATTACGACAGGGGTGAACGATCGTGTCGGGCCAGGGGCGTTGGTATTGTTGCCTCGGTCGGCCATCACGGTCGTTGCAGTAATTATGTGCTGACGTTTTCCTCGGTAACGTTTCCAAGTGAACCGCCGTGAAGATGCTTCCCAGAAGTCATCAGCGTTGGACGAGTTCGTTCAGCACATGTTAAGAGATCCACTTGTCGTCGCACAAGTGGCGAGGAAGAAGGAGAAGAAGCACGAGGAGGAGGATCGGGAGAATAAATTATTATTACGCTGGTAAATCCGGTCAATCTCGTGGACGGACTCCGATGCGCGGCGATGACGACGAACCGCCGCCAATCGCCGCAATGGAGATGCATGGGAGTGCGTTAATCCACACAGAATGTTCCGACACTTGACATTTCCTTTAATAATGGCGTCTTCATTCGTTGAACCGCAAGTTCAAGTTAACTGGGGAGCTACGCTTAAGGAGCACACTGTTCTCACTGCGCATGCTAAAGATCTATGGAATTCGTACGGAGAACTCACGAGTTCAACTCGTTTTTATCCCCTGGTGAAAATAATTAGAGGATCGCGAGCATGATGTATGTGCAAGTCCCTTTTAACAAGATTCTCAGAATCTTAGATTTTATTTACGCTCATTGTTTCGTTTCTGATAAGGAATGCTTTACTTTTGTGCATATTTTCTTGGAAATCTCAGTATTATTGTTTTTTCTGCAAATGTAGTAATTTTGAAAAGTTGATAAAAAATAATATTCCATGCTCGATATTTTTATGGCAAACAAAAAATATTCAAAGTTCCCATTTTATACTATATTTTATAATGTAGAGATTCGATTAAAATATGGAGATTCTGAGAATCGTAAATTTTATTTGTGAAATTTCGTGTACGTCTCGTATTGTTTTATTAGTGATAAGGATAATCTTATTTCTTTACTTTCTTGTTGATAGTTTTAGGATAGCTATACTTGTTTCATATATAATCGTTACAGAATTTGAAAAAATATTATTCCGTGTAATATTTCATTCCATAAAGAAAATATGCGGTATTGATGTGATAAAAATATTCCAACTACGTTCTAGAAAGCTCTATTAAAATATAGAGTATTAAAATATAAGAGGTTATATTAAAATATAAAGCTTCTTCTAAAAGTTTTTATTCTCCCATACCGATAGATGTGATCATATTACGTGTATGTATAATACTAATAGATGTTCAAAATTTTCAGCTACTAATTCTCTCTGAATTTTAATAATCTTCTCTAAAATTACCTACTCAACTTTACCTTATTTCGTCTCTAAAATATCGAATAATAAACAAAATCGGAGATAACTATTTTACATATACGTTCCGAAGATCCGAGATCGCAAAGTACAGCACAAAGGACTATAGAAGACACACATTGACTAAAATGTACACGCGTGAAATCAATTTGGATGAAAGGCGAAGACATTAATTAATCGATACGCTTTACCAGGTCGCGAGTTAAAATACTTGCGCAAATAAATGGGTTCCCCAAGTAGAAACAGGTTAAATTATACATGCACATACATGTATCATACATACGACATTCTATAAATACGACGCAAATGCAATTTTGATCGTCAATTTCTGATAAGAATCGCGCGAGGAGAAAACAGAGTAGGGATGTTATTACGACTCGAGTGTGTTACGACTCGGGGTTACAATGAAAAATGCCGAGCGAATTAATTCATCGTCTCTTTTTCTCGTTTATCTCCATACAGTAGTATGCAAAAGTTCCCAGCGGGAAGGGTCTTACATAAATGGAAATACATATCCCACTTTAAAAATTGAAGATCGAAAAAAGACATGATAAGTACATTTTTGTTGATTTCTTGATTTTAATGTCACTTTATGATTAAATAAAAGGGCTTTGATGTAACGTAATTGAAAGTGAAAGCAACCGCCAATAGTATAATATAATATATGTGGCATAATTATTAAGACAACAAAAATCTTGAAAATGTTAACGAATATGATAAAAACCAATATGAAAAATACACATTTAATTTCAAAACCGAATAAGAAAATTATTTTGGGAGATCCCCGAAATTACTGAATTCCCTTTCGTAGTTACGATATTAAAAAGCAAATTTCGATAATGTAAACGATGATTGACAAAGAAGTTGAGTTATAAAAATATTGCGTTAACGCCCTTAATGTGTTCAAATTCTCCAATATTGCTTTTGAAATGTAAAGTGAAAAGTCTGTCTAACTAGAAACTTTTGTAGAGCACTGTATGAGAGCTCAGCTCGTGGCGAGCAAACCGAATGAAAATTGATTCGACATTGATAGTCACGTTTCATAACCTTGACGATGATAATGGAGAAACCTCGGTACCGATTAACCTTTTTCCACGCGAACTATATTGACCAGTACCTACTTATGACCATAGTCTTGGCTGGCGTAGCCGGGGTAACGCAGCTAGAATAATCGTCTTAGCAGTAGAACCGCGAGAGTGCTGGCAGTATCGTTGGAACATCTAGAATTACGCTCATTAACACCAAGGCATCTGCTAATGATCTTACTTGGCTCCGGATTGTGTAACTCAAGGACTGCGCGGAAATCGGTCGCCGTGTATAATAAGCCTCCTCGGAATAATGTTATTCCTTATACGAATTACGACGTACTCCCGTTGTCTTCCTCTAACGCCGAGTTATAAATCAAATGTTCACTCGATAAAAAAGTTCAACAGACAATTGCTTATTTCTTTCCTTTTTTTTTTTTTTTTTTAAGTGCTTGAGATTAGTTGATTCTTTGTTCGGTTTTCTCGTGTCACGTTAATTATTTATAATTGCATGAAGTTGAATATTGGAATTTATGGAGGAAAATGCGTAAGATTGTTAAGAATGGTTTAATTAGCGTTTAGTTGCTGGAATCACGAGATTCATATCGTTTAATATGTGATTTTGCAACTGAAATTTTATTAAGTAGTCGTTTAAGAGGTATTCAGAGAACATAGAAACATTGCTGAAATTTAAAAAATCTGATAAACTCTAGTCAATCATACTTTCGCGTTGCAAGCAATTAGGCATCCATTCCATCGCAAATATTCAAGCAATCATTACACAGAGGATTGTCATTAATTATCAGACACATTTCAGATACGAGGGATATTTCGGAGAATCTTTTAAAGTCTTGTAAAATCTTGAAAGTTCAAATAAGCATACACCCAACCATCCCAATTATAGAGAACTAATTAACAAAAGTATTTAAAATTCGAAGAACATTTTAAAGAATTTTAGAATGCTATAAAATTCTGAAATACAAAATGAGCCAACCAATAATAGAGGGAATTAATTAGCAAAAAGTTTCTAAGATTCTAAGAATATTTCATAGAATTCTAAAATTTTATGAAGTTCTAAAAGACTGAACTTAATATTTTATGAAAAATAGCTATGTTGAAACACGAGATATTCATCGTAAGATCCTCGAACCGTATCTATGGCCGTTGATGTGGCACCGGCGGATAATTATCGTCGGCTAGAGTCCTTGGGCCACGATGTTGAATCGAATTAGCTAATCTCGTCGTTGCGCCTAGGCGCAAGACACGGAGGTGTTAATTTCCATGTCTTTGATTTTTGGCAAGAGAGTGTTTCACAACGTTGTTCCAATCTAAAGACCCGGCGCTCTTATTCCCGATATCTTGAACGCCCTGTGGCAGTTTTGTTACTCATCCCACTGTCGAGAGCTGGTACACGCGTTAGATTTCGACGTGAAAGAGGCGAGGAGCCGCGCGTGACTTAGCCTTTGCGAACCGAAAAGGCTTTACGTCAACACGATCTAATAAAGTCACGACTCTTGGATGCGAAGGTTAACATTGTTCCTTCCTTTGACTTGTTTTCACCTAGTCGGCGGCAATTCGCTTTACGAGCTATTCCTTTGCACCTATCCTCGTGTCTCACTTTTAACTTCTTCGATTATGTGCAGATTGAACGTACAAGAGTGATGAAATATGTCTTTATATAGGTTCACATAGTTCATCTCGATATTGTAGAATGTTTATAATAAGCATAAAATAGCGATGTTGACCTTTGGTGTTTGAAATATATCACATGATTCGTTCCTGTAAGGATGATAATGTAGGCTTCCGATGCGTGACATATTAGGAAAAGATGCTTCAAGTATCATAAAAAAATCTCATCTGCCCGTATAATTTCCATGTAATCTCATTCCACGAATATTTCACAAACATGTTACTGCAAATAAATTCCCAGATAATTCCCATAAGTTAAACACTCTAATTCTGAAGTACTTCCATTTATCATCTACAACCAGTCGAAAATTTTGGGTCAGGATACTTCTTCAGTTGTACCTATATGAACATAGAATCTCTATTAACTTTGTCATTAACATCGCGAATATCAAGAATACTTTCTTCCGCCAATATATTGTCATCTAAAAGATTTTCCAAGCTAATACGATGCTAATTTGACATTTTTACCATCTAATTAAAAGTGTTATAAATAATAGCTTTTATAGAACACGTACTAACTCCAAACTTTTGACCAACAGTATAAATCCTACTCTATCAAATATTGAAAATCTAAACAGTTCAAAATATCCAAAAGAAACCAACCGCCCTTCAAAAAGCGCGCACAACTAAAATCGATCAGCGTGATAGATCAAAATAGATCAGAATAAACGAGAAGTTGGATGAATCACGATATTCTAAGGCGCCTGAGAATTCCACAGGACCGTCACAGATCGTTTATCAATTGGAATTATTGATCATCAGCGAACGTAGCCTAATTTACAGAGCGAGAACGAACAGAGTCGGCTTAGGGTAGCGGAGCGTAGGCCAGAATGACACTCTTGGTAATCCCCCGACCCTTCCCTGTCGTTTCTAACCAACAGATCGGTAAGGGGGAGGGACGCGATGCCTCACGGTACTATCGATCATTCGGCAGGCCTCATAATTAGCAATTAACTATATCCATTAGTCGGTGATATAATTACCATGTGCTCCTACTACCGACGCTTAACCCGCCGTCTGCACGGCACAGCGGACGTTGCGAGGGGCTGATTTTCGCGGCATTAGCAGGTACATCACGATAATTATACGATCGATTATTCTAGGAGACCGACGGAGGGGGGCGGGAGGCAGAGGACGAGGGGGGCGAAAATTGCTCCCTTCGTCCCCACCAAAGTGTCTAGTAAACTTGGCTAGTTTCGACTCGAATCGATCCATCCTATTTTCGATAATTCAAGGTCCGCGTGTCCTTTCCACCTTCGTTGTAAGCCGTGTTCTCTTTTTGTTTATGCCGCTTGCCATGTGTATTAGGACACTTGCTCGACGTCACTTTATTGAGGAACTTGAATAAATTTTACTTCGTTTAATATTATTCATAGTAAGGCACACGTGATGCGAATGAAAGGATACATTTGTAATAAAATAATTAGAGAATAAATGCAGTGAAAAACAGTATTATCTAACTTGTATCTACTAGTAATTATTATATACCTACTAATACTAATGATTGATAGTGTAGGTTTTGTGAATGTAGGAATATTTTTCAACCTGTGACTATTATTGTATTCCTTGGTATAATTGTCATTTTAATCGTCTCTGGAAGAGCTATTATTTTCTTATGAAAGATTATTATACGTTAAATATACATTAAGGATACGTTAGGTAGTAATTTGTTGACTTACGATTGTTTCATGAAAGTTTCATGAATTATTCGTCGGTGTTTTATTTTAATTTTGCTCGAAGCTGTTCGAAGTCGATGACGTACTGAGTATGTCATTTATCTATTTAAGTCTATTTATGTAACTCAAGTCTATGACAGCACTCTGTTATAGAATAATCTACTAACTAACAATATAATATTAATGTATTGACAGATTATAAGTTAAAGTTGCGAACTATTCTTGTACAATTTTATGCCAAACAGAGTAATCAATTGATTTATAACATATAAAATTAGTCGTGTATGTAAAACTTCATTCGTTTTATTACCAAACTTGTTTCTATTATGCAATAAAATATATTAATGCTAATAATTTGTTACTTACGACTTGTGATATCTCACTAGGAGCATCGAATTGGCAACTTTCAATTGTACAGGAGGACCTAGGCCACGTATTTTAAATTAAATCTGTCATTCGTAAAAGTCTTACGATAAATCCGCGGCTTCGAATGGATTGAACTATTCGCCATCAAGCCCTGCCAGAAGGTCAGTCGCATCGTAATAAGACATTCAGTTGCGATGGAATCGATAGTTGGAAAAGTTATTAACCCGGCACATGCCGGTCATTTCGACGTGGCGGTTTCTGCTATACACCGTGTAAATCCCTCTGCCCCCTGTTCGACCGGCCTCGTGTATTCTTCTTTCCCAGTCTGTGTCGAGCGGTCGAAATGAAATTTAATCACCGAAGAAGTTAGAAACGGGCCAGGGCGACGACGCGTGTGCCGGTTGAATTAGCTGCACGAGACACGGCACAGAGTTCACACACGCGGCTGAAACTTTCAGCCGGCCCTCCTCGGTAATTATTATCGTGGGATTGGTATAACCGTTGATTATGGCTATTATAAACTGTCGGGCAAATATAAGAAGGTTAGGGGTAGGGCGCGGAGTCGGTGTTAGGTAGTTGGAATTAGCCGGGCAGGATCGGCCTAGAACTATCTTGGATACCGCTGATTGCGGAATTAGAATTTATATGGATCTGTGCACGCGAGCCCGCGAGCCCAGTGGCTCTCAATTTCTGGTCCTGGTCGTTAAAACGAGCTTGTCGTGATACGAACGATCTGTTTTCGGGCCGCGGTCGGTTTACGATTAATTCTAAAAGCTCTCGATATACCACTTAATTCGGCCAACGATATCAGCGATTAACGTCCAGCAATGATGTGGCGCCTACATCGCCCCGCCTCTGGTGTCCAGCTCGCCAATTCACTCAAAATCTCCTCTCTTCTCCCTCGTCCATCCCTCCTTTCCCCATATACCACCCCCTCACGTTTGATCACCCTCTCCCCCCTCTCTCTATCCTCTCTTCGCTTTCCACCCGCTTTGCTCGTCGCACGCAATGAAATTACTACGCGTCCCATGAAAATAATCTAATTGAATAACGCGTCGTTATCATTTTTGCGTAATAACGATGAGGGCAGACCTTGATCGTGATTTCGGCCAGGGAATATGGCGATGTTTGGTGAAAACGATAATTGTCGAATATAGCCCCGGCGACAGTGCAATACGGGTCGATTATATAACCTGCAGCAGATTAATGTTTCAAGGAACGTTGCTTGGGGAATTCTGCGGTGCGATATCACTGGGTTAGTTGAATCGGTTTGCCCGATTCTCCACGGTGATTCGGGTGGGAGATTAAGATCCTTTCGTTCCTTAGATCTCGTCTGTATTTTTGCCCATATTTACTCCTCTAATTTAGTCCCATTTGTTATTCTTTTTTTTTATATAATTAGTTTACGACCGTTTAATTTAATATCCTCAATACAATATAATATCTGTTATAATTCCGAGAAGGTTGATTTCGTTTTCAAAGGCACCTTTGATATAAATTGAAAACACTAATTGTACTTGCTAATTTGTATAGTGGACCACTTATGCTGTAACATATAATTAGCATAAAGTTATAGAAATAAGTAAACGAAATTTTAAATTGCGATTCTGTCGCACTCTTACTATTAAGAGTAAGTTGAACAATTTTGATAAAAGTGGTATTTTATTAAATCCTCCGAAACCATTATTGAAGAGTGGAATTATAGCTACAGATACGTTACTTATGAACATAGATAAAGTTCTACTTCTTCCCGGAAAAATTAAAACGCAGATTTTCAACAGAATTTTATAGAAATATAATGTGAGATTTATAGACAGAATTCATAATAGAGTATCATCGATATATCGCATGTTTAACGAACAATCTCAAAAATATTTATTTGGCTCATTTCTACTCGAAGCTAGGCTCGAATTTCCCTATACTCGAATTCCTTCAATTAACATAATCATTACCAGTTCCTCAATCACTGGGGTCATCTATCACCACACAAAGCCCAGTATCGTCCCACAGTATCGAGAGACAATCCGTGGACAGGGAATCCCCAGGAAGCCTGACGGCTGATTAGAGCCCAAGCTGCTTGAATAATATTTGTCGTCGACTTTCTTCTTTGGACGAAATCCGCACCACGTTCGATTCTCCTATGCATATGTAAGAGCCGTGCCCGGCACTCGAATTGATGAAATTCCCAACATTAATTGTATCACAATGGTAATTGAATCTGCGGAGCGCCGTCTATTTGAACAATAGTTGGTTATATTATGTAGATTTGCCGTCGTAGCCTGGTACCCCGCCATCCAGCTTGCCCCCTCTTCTCTCTGGGTTCACTCTTACCCTTCCTCCTTGTTCCCTACTGCCCCTTGTCACCCCCGTCTTCCCGTTACCTTCGCTGTTCCATCCCCTTTACACCCCTTTCAACCCTCTCCTTTTCGTTTCAACGACGACGGTTGCTGCAGCACCGCCTGGCTGTTTAAACACAGACGATATCAGAACTACCAGAACTAACGTACGGAGTTAGCACGGGTTAGGTGACTCGACTACGGTCGCCATTATCATAATTGCACGCGGAGTTCCTTCGACGAAACTCGGCTGACCTATCGCAATGGGAATAGACGATGATCTCCTTGGTGACCTGGAATCAGTGCGCGACCGGGAGCTCCAGAGCTTGGAAGTCTGCCATTGGTTTTGCAGATATCAGTTGGAAAGAATTGGGTGGTTTGTTCTTCGATTATTCGGTTGATTGGAAAATTCTGTCGATAGAGTTTGATTGTACACGTAGAATTTTGTTTGGTGATTTGTAGAAATCTATTCATGTGAAATTTATCAAACTTGTCTAGCGTCTATGATTCAAAAGTTTCATCTATCTTTAGTAATATATATTATCTATCTCTCTTATGGATCAGGGTGACCTTTCTCTTCCTAATCTATATAATATGTACTTATTCCTCTTTCTATAAGAAGAGTAGAACTGAAAAGGGTCAAAAAAGAAGCGGCCTTGACCTATTTTTTTTATACAAACGAAGAATCTCGTAACGATGGATCTAAATAGAAGTGTAGATTACCTTACATAATCCACAAGACTTTCGTTACTGCACCTTCATATCATGATAGAATAAATCAACGAAGTTTATTATGCATGTCTAGAATAAGAAAATCTGATTAGAGTCAATTATCTAAATAGTCTTAAGATGAGAACCACTGCGACTACAGGTGGGGTACTCATTTATTATAACGAATAAAGTTGCAAAGGCAGTTCCTTCTATCCAAGTAAGAGTACTCGTAAAACTAATGTGCCCTTATTACACGCTCAAAGAAACGTTACACTTTATCATTGCACGGATTACAGTCAGACTTGCTTAGACACAGAACTTCTTCTTCGAATCCCTATTTTTCGTACCTTTATCCTTGATCGCCTCTTTATTACTAATACACTGTGTTTCGTTTCCTTGCTAATCATTTTTATAGATTACTTTGTAAATGAATGGAAGAGGTGCTAGCAGGCCGGACGATAAGCGACAGCCCGTGCAAATGATATGCACGCGTCGCACTCACAGGTTGACACCTTCGCTAATCGACCACGTTGGGACTATCAGGGACGGTTCGACCGTGTGCCATGATATGCCCTGGCTGACGGCGGAGGGGCGAACCTGTGACGATATTAGGGACGTGTTAGGTTTGCCGAGGGATCCCTCCGGGGACAACAAAAGGACCACACGCATCGGGACGTACCAATGGACAACGTTATATTGCGCTGAAATTGCTCTCGTCCGATGCCTCTCGCTTCTCAACCTTCTTCGCTTTCCCCTCTTTTCGACTCTTTCATCGGCAAGCAAAATAAATTTGATATTCTTTTCGGCCACTGAATCTTTCTGATCCCTTTCTAATCGGTTCAAATATTTACGAGTCGGCTTTTATTGCTTTGATTTTTCTATAGTCGTTGCATCTTTTTCTCACCCTATAGTGGTCTTGTCTTTTGAAGGACATTTCCTAACTTTGAGTGAAATTTTTGATGCGTTTCATATTTTCTTTTAGAAAATAGAATATTTTTGGAGAAAATAGAGATTAAACTGAACTATTAAGAGCCGCTTATATTTTTTAATTAAACGAACATTTGAGGGGTTCATTGGGACAGAGGTACAAGTGTATTTCTTTTTTTCAAATAATAGGTATATTTATCTAAAATATATTTTTATGAACTTCCATGATTGCAAACTTTATGTATCTTAATATTTACAAACGTACAAATTCGTCGATTTTTCTATTAGAGTTTAATGTTACTACTGTTTCTGCTATTTATATCACATTCCCTCTAAATACTTCATTCGTTTTTTATTCACTATTTTCGATATTTCCTGTCAAGAAAGATAATTAATTTTATCAATAAGTAGGTAATAGACGATTGAGTCGGGAATCACTCAAGGGGCATATCTCTGACACCCATAATTTTAATTTCCGATATAGATAAGAAAATAAAAAACGATATTCCTCCTACCTTTACAACATGATTTTTGACACTTAGCGTTCTGATAAAAAATGATAATCACGCTCCCTTGTTAATCCGCCCACTATTCCCAATTACTTCTTTACCAGCAAACTATCCTTTCCAGGTGCTCGGCGTCTAACTTAATCCAGACCAGGCTTAAACAGATTAGGATTCAATTTTTACACGGTTCGATCCGCGAGGGGTAGGAGAGCGGGTTAGGTAGAATGATTAAAAGGCATGGCTTAGGTAGGTCGGAGGCGTCTACAAGCGAGCATTAGCTCGGATGGTATACGTAACAGGACTATTCGGATCCGAATTTCGAGAATTCCGGTAGCTTTTAACGCCCATCCTGGCATCGCCCGAACTCGTGTTAGGCCAGGGCCAGTCGACGTACGATCGCCGTCGATGTGCACGGACTTTGCTCGGTGGCGATGGTGTTCTCCCACTGCTGAGTTGGTAGCCCTGGCTGGCTGTGCCTGCCTGCCACCACCTCATTTGAATTTCTAATTAGGAAACCTCCATGCAATTATTGGATTAATGTAAATTACGAGAGCTGGCTCGGTCTCCGCCACCGCTACCGCTACCGCCGCACAAGGGTGAAGCTGTCTCTCTTCCTCTCTCTCTCTGTATATATATATACATCTATCTCACTTCGCTATATCCTTCTCTCACTCCATCTAACTGTATATTTCGTCTCTTTTCAACTCGATCTCCAACGTTACCTCCGTTTCCCTTCAACTCTCACTTATTCTATCTCTGTCTGATAGTTTGCCTATCTTTGTTCATTCGGTTCAACCCCTTATCGTTCCTCCTTCATCTTCTCTGTCTTTGCGTTCGTCTCTCTTTTACCACCACTCTTCTCCAACCGCTGCCCGCCACTCCTTTCCTTCGGCAAAGCCGCCGACTCTCGCTCTATCTCGTTGTCTCTCTTGCTCGTCGGGGGTTGGGGATAATTAAAATCCGTTGATTAATATGTAAATTTAATAAGATTACTGTTCTAGGAATGCCCGGTGCAGACAAGCGGCTGTACCGCGTCTGCTTGTATCGGGGCTGCGGCCGTTGTAGCGTTTGACTGTCGTTGGGGGGGGGGGGTGGCGAGCTTGACGGTGGGATTTCTTGTCGGGCTTCTTTCGATCCCGTGGAAGTCGTTGCTTCTCTTAAACAGGGAACGATCGTTCTTTTACTCGATTCTTTAGTCCGCTGCTCTTTTGAAGACTGTTGGAGATTAGTTTCCTCGTAACTGACTGTTTGACTTTGTTTTTGAAATTAGTTGGAATTACTGAAATTATAATGATTATTCGTTTCGATTAATTGGTTTGATTTTATAAAATTGTTTGTAGTTTATGAAGATTGCTTTTAAAATATATAAAAGTACTACAAATTCATAAAGCTACATATGAGGTAATCCTACTTGACCTTAGTGAATAATATACTAGGCTACTGTATATACTGCGATATTACTCATGGCATGCGATAAACGTCACTATATAATTAGGAAAATTTAATACATTTAAAAATTGTTTCTGTATACACAATGTACGCTATAGGCAAAGTAATAAATGTAGAAGATTTAGAGAGAACGAGTTTATCTTGTACATTTAAATTAGTGTACCTATCGCATATGGCTCGTGTAATATAGATGTATTCTCCATATTGTACAGTATTCATTACATTGACATAATACAACGGAACAGTCTCCAAGTTTTCGAAGTTCAAAATTTTGTCATGTAATTTTCCGAAATAGAAGGTATTATCTTACAAACAATTATCTATTGCTGATATAAAGATTGTAAGGTTACATCTCGAGTTACACGACAAACGGAAAAGTCAAAGACAGGCTGACCGATCCGAAATCGAAAGGTGACAAAGCCGTGAAAAGGCATACGCGGCGACAGGCAATTTTTGTTGCTGCGTAAGCTAGAAATACAATTTGAAAAATCCAACAATGCTGGCCAATTCGCAGGAAAATGCGCCAGTCACCCGAACGCCCTCGGTATTGTTCGCCGGCTGGACACAATGCGCCCGATTGGCGGTCCCGGATTTTTACAACATTCGCGACTTTTTTTGCGCGTCCCCGATCCCCTTTTCCACCCTGGTGCACCCCATCGTGTTCCTCCGTGTTACGTGGCTGTCCAGAGGCCAGCCAGGCAAACCACCTCTTTTATTTCCTTTTCCGCTTACCTCTCTTTTTTTTTTACGCCACGACACGACGCTACGCTACGCGACGTCGGTTTGTGAGCTTGCGCGCCAAAACTGAGCGTAATCGACGCGTCCCGCGATTTGCATAGCCGAGGCGAAAAGTAGCGGCGTGCGTTCTCGTTGATTTCTCGCTCGTGCCATGGCTTTTTTCCACAGAGTCGCTAGTATCCAGTGAGGATAATCCGTAAAAACCGGTGGAGTTCTCGAAATCACGACACGCGCCTACCAGCGCGTAGACGCGTCCAGGTGAAGCGACTCGTGGCTTTTTCGCCGCGTTCCACCGACACTCTTCGTTTATTAACGCCCTACAGTCGCGACGTGGTGGTTGCGCGCGAAAGCCTGTGGCGAGTCAAACAGTCGTACGAATTTTTAATTACGCCTGGAGAACCGACCGACGCTCGCGAAAATATCGTCGTGATTAGCGGGATTGTTTTATGAAAAACTTGTAACGAGACTGGTTCAATTAACGGATTTCCATGGGAATGCTGGTTACGAAGAGACACACTCGTTGCGTGCGTTTGTTTTTCCGCCAGCTGTCATGCGATTGTTGACGCTAGAGCTCATACAGCTGGCTGTTTGGTGTAATTCAACTGTTCGATTGGGTTCAAACGAACCAATCAAAGGAACGTTTCATAGATATACTGTCTTTCTTAGTTAACATCTTCTATCTATCATTTTGTTTGTTTTTCGAAATGTATATGTATTTCAAAAGTGTCGCAACTGAAGGTAATCTAGTCGTGTATTGAATATCAAAATCATCAAACGGATTTCAAGAGATAAGATTGAAAAATTACAAAAACAATATTCGTCCATTGTTTTCTATGGTCTATTTTTGTCCTTATTGTGTATTTAGCAAAGAATTTTTTTGTAAGCTTCCAAATAGTTTCTCACTTTTCTTCGAAAAATTGTTTGAATAGTGTCGCTTTTGAAATACATATGCGATATTTTGAAATATGTGAAGTTACCTTTTAAGTAAAACTACATTATTGTGTACATTTTTACACCGAAAGCTAAAGGGATACTATAACATATTTGTTGACTGAACAACGCAAAAACGTCTTGATAATCGCGCAACACTTAGTTGTAATTAAATCAGTATAGAAAGTTGAATTATACATACCGAATTCCGGTGTATCATAATTAAAAGTTGAGGGAAAGAAATTGTATATAATTAGAAAGTCACTATTTCACTGTTAATTACAGGTAATTTGGGTTGTACTTGTTTTACAACTGCCAGTTACATTATCTTTTCTATGGTAATAACTAGGTTTCATGGTTTACGCGTAAAACATCGCGGCAATCTCGATGGTATACGCGTATTTAAAATATTCATACATCTCATCAACTTTGTACAACGGTTGTAATCGTTGACGGCGGAAGGAAATCGAAAAAGAAAAAATTTTCAGGACAGAACGGATTAACACGCCTTGGTGGCCGATCATACATGTCCTTCAGAGTGTCGTTTCGACCGCGATCCAATCAATTTCGCGTCATCCGGCCGAAGAAACCGCCCCTTTCGCGGCGGCCGAAAAAAGGGCACAAAGTTATTAAAATTCTGGTACAGCGAGGATCGACGTCGACTAGCCGGGAATAATTAATCGGCGAACAAAAAGATTCTTCCGGTGGCCGCCGCCGGCCGTTCCATAAATTAAGATAAATTCCTGTGACACGTCAATTCGTTCGGCTCTAGGATCGTTGCCAAACATCGACGCAGTTTTTCGTTGCTCTTCCGTGCTAACGAAAAATGAAACAGAGAATGTACTAAAAAAATAGGGGGGGGGGATAGGGGAAGAAGAAAGAAACAAAAGAAAGAAAAGAAAAGAGAGAGAAAGAAAATGAAGGAGAGCGAAAAAACGAGCGATCCATCGGTATTCCACCAGCGAATCTGTCACACTCCCTTTAGCCGGCTTGTAGAACGAAGCTGACGCGTGCGCTCGCACGCACCCGATCATCCCCCTTTCTCTCGTCCCTCCGCGACACATATACATGGTACTTTAACGTGTATAGTATCCTGTATACGTAAAACGAAACTGGACAACACACATACACGTGCCGGCTGGTACACCGACGATTCGGCTACTAACAAACCCAATAAAAATAATGCACTTTCGTGCATTTGCAAATGAACGTTGTCATTTTATTTCGACGGGAACGAGTCACGTGGTGGCTCGCTCTGGGGCTGCCAACAGCTCCCGCCGCTGATAATAATTATGGATATTGAGAATGGTTATCGCTGACGCCCCGCGTATTAATGCCCCCGACGCTCGCACGCCGATAAACAAATTTGCCGTGTCCGCGTCTACACGGCGGCGTCTAACTTTTTTCCGCGGCCAAGCGAATTAAGCGCGCCCTGGGCCATTAGGGTTTCGAGAGACTGGAAATTAGTTTGTCGTCCATGCGATCGTGGCCTAGCAGAAGTAAATAAGCGTGTTTTCGCTTTACGAAATTTTAAAGGACTCTATTTGTTAGGAGTGAATTTTTTAGATATTAGGGCTGGTTTCTGAAGGTGTCATTTATTGGTTAGGGGGACGAGGGCACCGTTATATGGTAGATAAGAAAGTTAGAGGAGAATTGGGTAAGATAAAGATAAATAAGGGTAGATAATGTGGGAATGAGATGGAATTGGATAAGCTGAATAGGAATTATAAATTTGATAGGGTGGAGATTAATGGTGGTAGAATGACTACAAAATCAAAATGAAAAACACAGAATTATAATATAAATCTGATAGAATTGTAACGGTATTCGCTTAAATTACTACGTTTAATACTTAACAGATATATTAAAATACATATATAGAAAACATTCACAAATAAATTCCATTTCATTTCATCTATTAATCCATAACTTTGACATTCTTCTTTTTTTTCTTTTTACACTTCCATTTGTTCAACGCTGTATGAATACATATTGTAATTTTCGATTTAATAGGAAAGTAGTATCCCGATATTCATTTTATTTGAAAAACTACAATGCACGAGGAACGCGAGGAAGATTTTACCGTTATCCATTGGTGGTTACCGCGTGGCGCGAAATTTTCTTTTTCAACCAAAGGGTTGAATCGCTGTCGAACGCATAACGCGTAATTACTGTCCACCGATTGGCGGAGGCAACGTTTATGTGCTGGTCGTGTAACGTCCAGTTATACAGGCTCGTCGATGGTCGTCATTTACAGGAATGTCGCATTGGCCAGCAAGCCGTGCGTACAGCGTGTGCTAGTGTGCGGCTATTTATGAATTGACACCGCATTAGGGATATTGCTTAACAATAGCGACACTGTTAGCTCGTCGAAGGGTCGGCGTGAAAAGCTGTTATTTTGAAACGTGTTATCGTTGCAAGCAGTAATTGCGAGATTGTTGAACACCGACTAAGTACACCGTTCCGCTTGTGTTATACACCGACTCTACAGTATTTTCAAACTTAAGTAAAAGTATCGCGATAATAGTGAAATTAAATCGTAGACTCGCGTAAATCTCCACTAGAAAATTACAAATTTCGATATACTTTCTTTCACATTCCGTTTCTCCATTGGACTCCCTTGCTTCTTGTTTCGTCTCTCTTTCGCGTTTCTTTTCGGTTTGGGAAATTCATCGAAATTATGTCGTATTAATTTTTTGTTTCTCGTAAGTAACTAAACGCGAGAAGTTGCATTTATATTCTGTAATTAATTAACGTGGCTCACAGTCAGCTTAAAAGAAAACTTTGTATGGACATCGTTGTAATTAAATTCGTTGCTACGCTTTCAATTAAAAGGAAGAAAAAAGAGAGTGGGAAGGGGGAGGAAAGGTAGGGAAGAAAGAGGAAAAATATAAAAGAGGGTTACGTAATTTCTGACACGTTCTTTGCGACTCCTTCCGCGAAAGCGTTCCAATAGAACGCTCGAATTCGTAATTAGAAAAGTCAAACGGCAAAGCGACCGCCACCGCGTGGAAGAAAGCGATTTTTTTTTATTTTTTTTGACAACAATTTGGTAAACACACGACTTTTTTCTCCTCGACTCGTTACGCTTTTTCACGGTTCCCTCATTACTTTTCCGCGATAAAGTATAATAATTCCGCATAGAATTAATACTACATGTTTAAAACTATCACGCATTCGTCCTGTTTCGCGTTTTGTTGCTCACCTTTGCCGACAGATTTTTATCGGGTAACCCATTGTATCTGCCAGCTAGATTCTTAAACTCAACTTTTAACCCGTGTTATTCATAGAACGTTCTTTTAAACTTGCCCAAATAACGTGTCGCGTAAAATACATTTGTTATTATGCTTATTATAATCGGAATAATGATAGAATGAGAAATACTGTATTTCTTTAACTCTATCAGCTTACAATATATGTAGATTCACGTTCCTTTTCTTTTTATTATATTTCCTACAAAAGTTTATATTCGCGCAAAGTGAAGTTGGGATTAAATTTTATAACACGAATAATGCGAACGAGCTGTAGGATAATACATTAGATTCATTTTATATGAAATTAAAAAATGTTTCGGATTCTTAGCAAAGATTAGTCGATGTATATGTACAAATCTCGTAGTTTTGTATTTAAATACTCAAAATCTAATTAGGAAAGAAAGGTCTGTCGCTTCTAAATGGTTCTAAATGTTAATGAAGGATACATTGGTTACTATCCTTATTACAATCGGGATAATGGCAGAATGTGAAACGCGGAGGTTTATTCTATCTCATAAAGATGGTTTTATACACAGTAAAGTTGGTATTGCAAGATAAAGGGATTGTTTTATGTGTAATTCAAACAAGTTTCGTTCTTCTACCAAAAATATATTATGGTTTAAATACAATTGTATTGCGTCATAATCACTAGAACAACAATCCAGACAAATCTTTTGTATTGATAAATCACATACGGATTGTTACTCTGTGCAAAAAGGTACACCTTTTCTTCTATAAAAAATATCGTCTTTGAGAATTATTATTTTATAAATTTCCTTTGTGACTGTGTAAATTTAGTGGTTGAATTAAACAACAGGTTAAACAAACTGCTCCTATTGAAATAATTCTTACATCACGGTGATTTAATACATAAAATCTTAATGCCTAAATATAATTTACAATACAATCAAAATTTCTAACATACCATAAACCATTTTCTAAACGCTCTTCATAAAATATCCAAGCCGCGAATTAACAATAAATTGGAACACCTGGAGCTCGCACGAAATCTCAACGCTTAAACATAATATCCCGGCCTAGAAACGAAAGCAGGCCGAACAGAGTCCGTGATTTAAAAAAGAACAACGCAGGAGCTTTGTTCGTAACGGCAATTCTCAAACGTAGCGCGAGTTGCGGGCGCGCGCGCGTGAAGTGCATAAACTTCCTGTGACGCGCGCGGCCGAAGGTACAAAACCGCGTGCAAGTTGCGGGCGGCGAATGCGCGCGATATAAAACGCCTTTGTCTTGCAAAAACCCGCAGACGTATATCATGCGAGGCCAGGCCACCAGCGGGCATTGTTTCACTCTCGCATAATTACCGCGAGTCACGTTTTAAAGTTGAATTTCACCTAAATAAAGCTTAATGTTATTATCGCGGCCAACGGCGAGCCGCTGCCGCCATTATGAGCTGGTTACAGTCTCAAACGTCATTGTGCCGTGTGATCGTTTTCCACGATATTAAGGCGCAAACGACGTTTTTCCACTGTTTTTAACCCCGGCATCGTCGGCGACCCGTCGCGATCGACGTTAATTAGATGCACGCCGCGAGCGTTACGGGTGTGTTGCTGGATATATATTCTTGAATGGCTCGACTAACTTTGTTACATTGACTTCCCGTCGTTTCTTTGTACGTCTCCTCTTTTTCCTTTTTCGTTACAAAAAGAATTTCGTTCGTTAAGCTGCCAACTCTAGAGATTATAATGCGATTTAGTATTAAAAGCAAAGGAACATTCGCTAAGGTGCAGCTTCTTCCTCGGTCATTTTAATCTTGTCACTGTAGATTAAAACGGTAGCGTGCTATAATCACTATGTTACAAAATTAAAAAAAGATTTGTTCCTTGTAGATTTTGAATATAATTAATTATCGAATATTTAAAATAGCAAATACATAACGATTCATGTATCGTCGTGACAATTATAAATCTTAACAACTTATAGTCTTTTGTGCGCACGTATGACACATGGGTTCTACAGCGAAGGAGTTAATTTATGAAATTCAGTTTAAGATTGCTATTGATGAAGTTAGTCTGGTTACTGTATGAATATCTTAGGAGACGTATTGATATATCATTTTTTTGTAAATTTTTCAATGTCATTATCTAAGTGTACAATTAATGTTCAATTGTTCCCAACAAAGACATTCCTTATTTTCATAAGTTCGTTTCTCTTCTTTTCAGTATATCGAGTTAATCAGTGACTGTTCTCTGATATTCAATTCGTGGAGTTAATCAGTATAGCTTCTGAAAGGTTCTTATGAATCTCTCAGAAGATAAACTGATCAGTTATAGTTTTTGTAATAAATGATTTTATTTCATAAACTCATTTATCGCAAGAAGATGGTACAAACAGTAATAAATTACAAATTGTAAAAGTACAACTTTTTTCATTTTCCAATTTATAACGTTGATCAATTTTCTTTTGAAGAATAATCAAGTAATTTACTGAAAGCATCAATAAATTACTAACCTATCAAAATGAAATGTTCAAACCTAAACCGTGGACAAACAAATTGTAACAAGGGATTGTTATTAGGATTGCTATTAGCAAAACGGATGGTAGAATGGGAGGGGGGATGGTTGCCCTTAAATTCAACAGAAACATGGTCAGGAAGGTTGCGCATGTTCCACTGACGTCAACGCTAAATCGAGAAATTAATTACTAAAATTGCAAGAAAAACCGGAGCGGGTCGATAACTGATACAACTTCATTAAATTTACCGATCGATGAGGAGTGGTGAACGCGGCGACGCGGGCAAAAAATCAGGCTATTATCCCGCCGAAAACGGCGGTATTGATAAAACCCGCGTCGCGATCACGGCCGACCGGACAAACACAATGATAGCGAGCGAACGAAATTTTTTTTCTCCCCTCGCCTCCAGCCCCTGCCCGTCCCGATTCACTCCCCCTTTTGCCGACCCTGTACCACCGCCTACGCATCCCCTTTCCGCCCCTGTGCCACCCCTTTCGTGCGTCGCTTCTGCAAAACTCTCCGTCCGCGGGCATAAAAGTCGGCGTAATAAACGGCGAGCGTCCGAAAGGGGTCGAAAAGGGATGGATTAACCGACGGCGGCCGGCCGTTGATGGAACAACGTAATGCATACGTGATGTTTAATTAATCAATTAATAACCGTATTATTGTTTTGTTTAATTAAAAATAATGAATCTCTCTCTGTCTGTAGCGTTGGTGGGCGGATTTACGAGCACGACCGGCGTCGGCATCATCCACCGTACGTATCAATCGCATTTGAAAGCTGACGCAGGCTACGGATAAGCCTACCTTATGTATCTGTGCTTTTTGTCGATATACGATAGGTTTATCTTTTTTCTTTTTTCGGCTGTTTTTTCACGTATCTTTTTGTTCTCTCTTGCCCGTATATCGCTTTCTTCCTATCATCGAACATTATTTACGCGAGATGTTTGAGTTTTTGTACTTTTTTCCTTTTCGTTTCAATGCACGCGCGAATTAGTGGATTTTAGTGATCGAGATAGAGCCATCGTAGGAACAGTCACGTAGATTATATCGCTTTATGGTTGTATGGGTTGAAATAGAAATTTACGATGATCAATTGGTAGATATTTTAACGTAGAAAAAGTTGCAATAGTGATGAAACGAATCGAAGCCTACAGCTTTTTTCGGTATTCAAAGGTAATAGTCAGATGTTTTGAAAATTCATATTTCAAATGTTCAATTGCCAACAGATCCAATATATTAAAAGCTTCGAGAATTCAATGCGAAATATTCAAATATTCAAAGTTTCACATATTTAAAATTCAAATATTCGAAATTCTATATGTAAAAAATCCAAATTTTAAATACTCTAAATACCAATATCGATGATAGATATATCGATCGAAGTCAGAGACGGCTAGATAAGGACACGAAACCGGGCTGTTCTCCGTTGGAACCCAAACGCGTCCACCTTCCGGTTGACGGTTTATATTTCGCTAGCAGTCGATTTTAATAAACTCGATGTAAACGGTTGGCCCCTACCCTTTGTGGAGAAAGTTTCCGGGAGAGCGCGCCGATTTTTAAATATAGTGTGCCCGGTAGGTTTGGGCAGCAACGGGAGCCTGGGTCGGGTGTGGAACCGTGTGCCACCGTCAAAGCTTTTCGCCAAGCGTTCTCCGCTTGCCTCGTTGATCCACGAAAAAGGCTCACCATCCGTGGAATCTTTTGTTTATAATTTTTTTGATCATTACCCAACAGGCTACTAATTCCGCCGGCGGGTGCATTCAAAATTTATCGGCGACGCGACAAAACGCACCCTCCAATCTTTTTTATCTTCCTCTGCTACACCTGCTACTTCTGTCTCTGTTCGTAAACCGACTATCCGCGATCGTTTCTCTTCCCTTCTTCGCTGCTTTTCACCTTTCTCTCTCTATTCTGTGTTTCTCTTGCACTCGTGTCTCTCTGTCTGTCGCGGTCCCTGTAGCTGTCCGCTTGCTTTCAAGCGTCCCATTCCCTATTGGACAGCGTTCAAAGGGTATTCAGAGTCGAAGGTCCGGAAATGGTTCGGTGAAAAAAAAAGCAGGTGAATAGAGTTAGGCACTTGTTTGTCCGACGGATCTATCCGGGCGTTGTGATTCACCCAAAATTCAGATCCTATCTTCTATTTCCTTTATATTGGTTCCTTCATTTTTGACCAATTAATTATACATGATTTTATAGTAATATTAGATTGTTATTTAGTAAATTTTGAAGTTTGAAGATAATGAATGAATGATATCATTAACCCATTTTAGTTTTGCGTTACTAGGCCAACATCATATCGAGAAACTGATTAGTTCAATTGAGAAAATGAATAAAACTAGAGGTAAAATTGTTGAATAATATAATTTCATTGATATAACAATTGGTCGTACCACATGCTAGCAAATTTTCAGTAAATATTAGTATGAAAAAGAACTTACCATTTCTTTTTACACTCCACAAATATCGCGTATAATATCCATATATTGCTATACATGACTTCTTTAACTCTTTATGTTCGTAGTAGCCAGCCGATCTGGAACGCTTTCACGTTTTAATTTCCAAACCGATAGAGCCTGTGCATAAATCACGTTCGTGGAACAGAAACATTCGAGAAATGTCTGACGCGTATGTCGAGGACAGTCGAATAAAAGTGGCTCCCCCGTACATCTATATACGTGCATTTTTTTTTTATTTTCACCGAGTTAATTGAGATTGCTCGAAACGCGAAAAACGCATCCGATCGCGAGGCGCGGCTGGGTCGCGTATCTCTCTTTGATCCTCCCGTCCCGACGTTTTTCCTACCCCGCGCGATATATACAAGCGTAATTATCAGCATTTAAATCCCTGTTCCCATCATCAAAAATGTGCCCAGACCACACCGGGCCGCCGCTGTTTGTGTTCCGCGAAGAGTAACCGCCGCGTTTTCGAGAGGTAATCGGCATCGTCAAAGAAAGTGACGAGTGCCCAAGCACCGTTAATGAGACACGTTTTACACGTATCCTGCGGGATAACTCCGATTCCACGTGCTTGTCTGTATGGCATATTCGAAACCAACCTCAGTTAGTAAGAGACATATAAAAAAAAAGAGAATGAAAGAGGGAAAAAATAAAAAGAGGGCGAACAAGTGGCCTCGAGGTGGTGGTGGTGGTGGTGGTAAAGGGTAACAGTCTGCATTCAGAGATCGCGGTATATCAGGGGAAGGGATGAAAAGGGGGTTGGTAATACGGGGTAGAGAGAGCAAAAGCGCGGGATACGGTAGAAATAATGTGTTTAGGCGCAGGCATTTTTATCGCGCTGCACCCTCAACCCCCACCAACCCCGTTCGCCCCCTTCAGCCCCTAAAGCTTTTGTTGTTTCCAATGCTTTATGTGAATTGCACTGTAAAATCTCATTATATTCGTGTGCAATGCGTCCATTATATCCTGTGCCAGAAACATTTTCTCCCACCGGATTTTTTCTCTCCCTCTACCTCCTCGTGTTCTTTTTATATTTTTCTGTTTCTTCTCTGCTTTTTTCCCTACTTTTTCTTCTCTTATTTTTTTTCTGTTTTATTCTACTTGCCATGCTTTCGTTTATTCGTTCCTTTTCTCGTTCATTTTCGTTCTCTCATTCCTCCAGTGCACAGGTCTCTGTGACCGTCTCTGTTCGTTGTTTCAAAGCCGAAACATTCCCTAAATTTATTCGCTCGTGCGACGCGCCACGGTCTAATTTGTTTCGCCGGAGTACAACGCGCCCGATGCGAAACAGCGATGGACGCTAATTACCCCGCCGCTTCGACCGATCGCTGTTCGATTTCGTCTCTCGAATCCTGTGTCGCGCGCCCTCGACCGCCCTTCACCGACCGCCCAACCATCCTCCACATGCCTCTTTCACCCTTCGTTCGATCTTTTGTTATGCTAGCTTTTCGTGATTTAGAGAATCGGTTGTTTGGGTCGCTTGTTCGATGCTTTGCTCCCTCTCTCTCTCTCTCTCACACACACACACACGTACGCACACACATACACGCACACACACTTCCCCGCTCGCTTTCTGTCTGTCTGTCGGTCCGTCTCTCTCTCTCTCTCTTTCTGAACGGAGCAGACCCGATTGCGAATGGTTTTTTTTTTTCGAATGTAATCAAAATGTATGGACAGCGAATGTTCGATGAAATAGAAAAACAAAAAGGCTATGAAAATTGTTACGGAAGTTAATTATAGCGAAAAGGATTTCCCTGGAATTGGTATTTCGCTGAAACGTTGCTATCATCTTGCAAAAATATCGACGAAATTTAACGGCGCCTCTTTTGTGTATAGTTCGAGCTAATCTTACATTCACAGCGGAATAAAAGTGGAAAACTGTAATTATATCGAAAGAATACGATAGAATTTGAAATATAAGTTCGTAATCCATTTTACAAAAGTACTAGTAAATTTTGTCCCGGACGTGTTTGTAAATATGTGTCCCGGAATAAGGAATAATTTTCTTATCTGCAGATCGGCTATTTTTTTATATCATTTAATGTTTCTTAAATTTACAAAATGATTTGCTTCATGAGCATGATAACTTACATTATAACCATAACTTCCCTTGTTGATAAACCTCACATAGCATCATACAGATAGAGTACATAAACTTTCACTATTCAGATCATGTAGCATTCTTTGGCAAAGAAATCATCATTTTCCTTGCATTCCTTATATTTGTTATTATTATAGTATCAGTAGTTCTAGTATTAATTTTCAATGTCATTCTTATATACTAAATTTCTAATAAAAATAGAAATCTCCAAGAAAAGCTGCTAATCTCGATTTCGTTTCGGTAGATAGAAAGGTTAAGGATATTTTATTTTATTAACAATCTTAGAATGAAACTGAAATTAGAAATTAAGCATATTAACAACGATTTTTTTGCATTTGCTTTAAATTTAACAAATGCTGTTTAGCTGGATCGAAACCGACCCAAAGTACTACGTAGAAGGGTTAAACGCTGCGCAAGATCGAAGTTAGAGTCGCGTCGATAGGAGACCAATTAGGAAAGCAGCTACAAATGACGATGCATCATCGAGTCATTATTAAGAAAAAAGAGAGTCAGTCGGAATAAAAGTATGGGACGAACCGTTAAGCTCAGCCGGGCAAAGCAACTGGGAGGTTAATGGCGCGTCGTTGCGTATTCCAACGGTGTTTGTTTCCTCGCAGTTGGCAATAAACTAAGATAAATGAATGTTCGTAGGCTAGGCCACTATTATTCCTTCGCTCGCTGCTTACATTAAGTTGCCCCGCATTAACGGCGATGCTGAATGTATCGCACCCATTACAAGCTCGAATTCCCGATCGAACGCTCGTCTCTCATTTGTACGAAGCACCATGAGGGAAGTCTGGCTTTCTTCAGGAGCTTAAAATATAGGATCATGGTCTCGGAATCATAGAAGAAAACGATTGAAACAGTACGCTGCAATTTTTAGTATTTTCGTGCAAAGATCTCCATTCGAGTTGGTAATCGTGGATAAAGCTTCGCACGCTTTCTCAATTATCTATAAGTTTGGGGAATATAGGATTTTATGGTTGTATAAGGACACGTGTACTTAGATTTGATATCATCAGTATCATTAAAAATACAAGCAATACTGTATATATAGAAAACATCGAAAAGATAACAAATGAAAAAATTTCCAAATATTCTTGTTCACACCGAAGCGAGCGAGAAAATTCCGAAAACATCTATACGCTAAAAGACTAAATACATTTCACCCTGAGATACGTTTCATCGACGACGGGTTGCTGAAATAAGCTGGTAGGAGTGTTTCTTTACTGCCCTACGAAACAATTCCCGAGCGTAGCTTCATTAACTCATCTCGTTTCGGAACGAAACCGACATGGTGACTGAAAATTATAACAGCATTGTGCGGCGGTTGCGTCCAAATAACCGGGATCGTTAGGTCGTAGCTGGGTACGTTTGGATAACCACGAGGAAACGCTTACGATTCGTTTGCGAAGTCGAATATCGCGCGACGAGAAGCCGCGAATCCATTCTGCTGAAGGTAAGGCGGAGAAGAGAGGAGCTGCTGGAGGGCAACACAGTGGCAGGCAACCGTCGGCAGTAACGTCGTCGCAAAATCCACTGTGAGTACGCCTCAAATTCCGGCAGAGGAGGCTCAGCTCGTAAAGCACAGGAAGATGCATGCCGGGATATTAAGGCCATTATCGCCGTTGCATATTCATGCCGTATTATAATGAAAATACAGTTTATTACCGAAGATTAACAGCTTCTTACGACGACGTGCGCTCGCTGCCGAGCTGGCGACTACCCTCTGCGCCGCGTTTCACCCCTCTTTTGCTGTGCCAGGATTCGATGAAGATGGAAACGCGTTCGATAGAAAGTTCTTTACCGCTGCGTTGTTCAGTGTGAGTGTTTTGGTCTTAGGTATATCTCTTTGTATATTATGCCGAGTGATATTGATGTTAGATTTCTTGGTTAAAGTGGGTAAACCTTAGCTACGGACATACTTCTGTTCTTTTGGATTGGAAAATTTTCTTGGCCTTCTCGTGTAATAAGAAAGTTTGTATAAAACAGGTTATTTTCTTAGATCTATATTTGAATGCTTAAGAAATGATGACAACACGCCAGAAAAAGATATCGCATTGATATTCAAAATGTTCTGAAATGAATTATTTCCACCCACGCAAGAACTACTTAGGCAAGCTTGTGTGCCATTTACCAGAGTTGAGACAAGATCCAGCAAACCTGAAGGATTAAAGGAAAAACAAGTAAACCTTCGTAACCAAATGTAGTTAGTTTCAATTATCAAAGAGATTTCTCTGAAATTGCTTTATTTTCTACAAATTCAGTACAGAAGCTACTCAATTATTTCAAATACTACAAATTATATAGTAACCTGTAGCAATCTATAACAACCCACACAAGCAGTTACCATAATTGTAGATAATGAAAGAAAAACGAAGAAAATGTGCACTCTCGTAAATTTATCATTGGAGACGCAACAAGATACGAACAGAAGTGCACGTGTCGCTGAATTACGCACGTACATTACATGCCTGCTACAATTTTAACTCTGCTGCAATCCTTGAATTTGTATTTATTTAATTTCATTCTTACTCTCAGTCTAATAATTTAAAAAGATTTCTAACGCTCTAAGAAAATATTTATTACGCCGTTGAAACGAAAAATGATGCGTACCCATAACCATTTTTCCATATTTTTTCACGAACCTAGGGTATTTTTAGAAGAACACAATTCTGCCGCAAGTGACAAAAAAAAAAAAAAATAATAGTTTTAGAAATCAAACTATGGAATGTACGAACAGAACAATGTTATATGAATGAACAAAATCAAATCGATGTGATACAAATTTTGCGATATTTTATCTGCTCAGGTAGCGACGAGAGTTAGGAGCTGTTTTGGGAAGCTCGAATCCCCTAGTGTACGCAGGAACTCGCGTGTGCTCCCGTTTATCCACCGTACATAAGTAATTAATTCTATGACTTGCTTGCCGAGTGACGCGACAGCTTCTGCCACGGCTGTCGCGTGCTTGCCGAAGAGTAAATAAGACGAAATGAGGGAATAGATTAAGGAATAATTCAGACATCTTTGTAAATCTTTTATTACTATGTTACGATATTGTTTCTTTCATTTATTCTTTCATTCACAATTGCGAATTTCATTATAAATTTTCGTTGTCTGGCATAGATTTTTCATTTATGGTTTTATTGCTTGTATATTTATTTAAGTGTATTTTTGTTTAATATTTATGAAGCCTCTGTTGAAGTAGTAACAAAATGTAAGATGTCGCTGAGTATTTCGTTTAACATAATTATTTTAAATATCTTTTTCCCTTTTTGAATATACGGATTAACATAGAAGAGAAGAAACAAAATCTTCAAAGAAACTTCTGAATAGACATAGGAAGATATATACACAAAATTTGGATTGCTATAAATACATCTATTAACACAGTGCGATAGTACAATAGTGAAATTTCGTCGCTCAAATTGAGATAGACTTGTGGATTTTTTATTTATTTCTCATGTAAAACACTGAATCTAACAAACATTACGAAATATTATGTTATAGATAACACATGGCAGGCTATAATTATTCAGTCAAACAATAAAACGGAATCTTCGTCAGCAACTTGTCTGACTCACTTTCGACAATCCACCAGAGTTATCTCCCTCCCTCTCTCTCTCTCTCTCCCTCCCTCCCTCTCTCTCTCTCTCTCTCTCTCTCTCTCTCTCTCTCTCTCTCTCTCTCTCTCTCGAAAACCAACCATGTCCAGCGGTTGTCACCCTCTTGAGCCAATTTCCTTGGCTGGGAGGGCCAGCCTCGCCGTCTTAATTCCTCCTCCACTATAGACGGGGAACGAGGTACTACAGAGATTCCGTTTACGTACCGTAAATAAGTAAATAATTCATTCTCTGACTCGCTTGGCAAGTGGCACGAGGAGTAAGCGTGTCCTGGAGGATGATGGAGGGAACAAGAGACCAAGGAGAGTGGGCGAGGAAACGCTCGTGGAGGGGTTTCTAGGAAAGGGAGAAAGACTACTGTACCAGTAACTACGTCGTGAAGACGACGACAAGGGGTGGTAACACGGGCGGTGGGGATTGAAATCTGCATAATATCGGTAATGCTCAAAATGCGAGTCGCGTAGCTACCTGCCTTGCTTACCCCCGCGCACCGCTCCACAGTCGCGTCAACTAAAACTTAATTATAATTAATTAATGCGACTGCTAACTGTGGCGGCCGGACAAGTATTGACCCGACACGCCACGCTCGACCGTTTCTGATTCTCTTCCCATGCGCGAATCCCTCTCGATCTTTCCTGTTCCTTCGTCTGATCTCCGGCTACTCGGTGTCATCAAGGCCGCTGACGTGGCAGATCTCGTGTCTTAATTCCGCATTTCGACCGTCTTTGCTTTCGCCACCATCTTCGCCCTCTACGTTCCTCTCCTTCTCTCTTTACTCGACCGTCACACCCCCTAAGAGGAACGATAGAGAGGAGGGAGGCTTGGTGCAAGAACTGGGACATAACATTTCCGTGGCGGAGGCGGTACTAAGTCTATGGCTCCGTACAGTACGTAATTAGAAACCTTTGTGCAAAATGAATACTGTTAATTAACGTACCTAAAAAGACATTATACCCGCGGGCTGGTAAACTAAATATGGCCTCCGGCGAGCGTATTACACCGTTCACGGTGTAAATAAGCGATTTGCTCGTCGCCCACGCCGACAATATACGCCTTCTTGCTACCGTTAAGTCATAATGAATTGTTTTCGCGATTCGCGAGAAGAGTTCCCTCTTCGTTGTTGGACGCAGCGTCGAGTTACGTCGCCATCTGCAGCCTCGCATGCAGCAGTCGCACGTCGATTTCGTACTCAAAGCCGGCTAATGCATGGAAAATTCGCGAGGGTCGTTCTTTCAAAACGATTCCTCCAAGAAATTTTGACGAAAATTCTAACAACACGGACTTATGAATATTTGAACAGAAAACCAACAAAATTATTCTTCTCACATTTCTCTTCTGTAATTTTTATGTGAAATAAAAAAGAGAACAAAATGATAGATTCGAAAGTACAATCCTTCGAAAATGAGTAATAAACTTACAGTGTATCGTAAGACGCGATTAATATTATTTTGATCGTTCCGTTAAGTTAACTGAATCAGTATTAGTTCAAAGTGTTCAAAAGAATATTAAAAACATATTTAATCTTAAAATCAAACGAACGGACAGTTTCAACGTGGCATTGTTTGACGACGTATTGAATTTAAAAATTGATCAAACTAGGATCTAACATTTTGATTTAATATCTATTTTGAGCTTAGATCGAATGAATCATTCGCATTACGTGATATTCTATGATATTTTGTGATTAAATAGGAAAGCAGGATAGGTGGATTATGTCAAGAGATGATGAATGTATATGGTTGATATTAATTGTCTCTTAATTTATTAATTCGTTCGCATTATCTCAGAATCGTACAGCGAGAGATCGTCCGAGGTCGTCCGAGATCGGAGTTCTCTGTTCGCTTTTACGTGGCCCGACTGGAGTTCGGTGGGCAATTACAATATGAAAGGCACATAAATCAGCGAGTTTAATTAACGCGTTGTTATGATTATGACACCGCCACGGGATTATAATATCCCGAAATGCTCCTGGAGAGTACAGTATCCGCTGTAAGCCATTTTTCAATGGGCCGTAAACGCGAAAACTCCTTTTGACTTATCACGGGATCCGTTTGAAAGAAAGTCACCCTTCTCGTGCGAAATTTTCTACTTTTATCCTTTCAATTCTTTTTAAAAAAATGAATATTAGCTAGGAAAATAACATAAAGATAAGATTTGAAATGAGCATAGTTTTGGAAATAGTATAAGCTTAGAAATTATTTTTAGTTTCTTAAATCGAATTTGCAAAAATGCTCAGTTAATTAAATTAAAGTCAGTCAAATTAATTAAATATTGAATGAACGGCTCAGAGAAAAGGTAACATAAGCGATACAATTTTTAATTTGGAGAAACTGTAATTAAATTTGTAAGCTTTTTTTAAACATAAAATTCATTACTATTTGTATTCATAAAATAAAGACACTTGCACAGTTTTTCATTTAGGCGAATGCGGACCTTACACATTATTTCCTGAGTTTATTTTTGTTTTTTTGACAAATTGCAAACAGGTGTCATTCCCAAAGCAATTTCCACGAAAACTTTTCCTATTCCAAAATATCCCAAAAACGCAAACAGTCGAAAAGGATAAGAAATTCTCCAGAGTACATATTTCGAAAGGAGTGGAGAACAATGGAAAGAAAACGAAGGACGTTGAAAGACAGAGAAAAGAAAGAACCCTTGGTCGTAACGGAGGAACGGCCGGGAACAGGGAATCCCGTTTTTCTTCCTGTCCTTGTTCCCCTGGCTGCGAAACAGTCTGTGAAAGCACGACTTCTCTATTAACGTCAGTTAATAGGGTTTTTAAAAGTCAAGTGCATCTCGCATCCCCGCAGCATGACGAGAGTGTGGGACATAGAAAACGAGTGAGAGGAAGAGAGTCCGGGACGATGGCGTGCACATGGTGGAAGGCAAAAGGTAGCGAAAACGTAGAAGAGGGATTGGCAGAAGTTGGAGGGATGAGATTGCATTCAAAGGTAGCCAATATAAGCCCGGCAAGTGCTCGCTGTTGTGGACGTTTGCGAGAGTTTTTCCGCTATGACTGGTAGTTCCAGAAAACACTCGCTCGATACTCATAATCAAGTAATCACAGATGATGCGGGAGCATCGAGTGGTACGTTTCAGCTATCAGCTATTAGCTCTCGTCGATATACATGGGCAGTAAGAGAGACGATGATGAGGGACGCCTTTTAGTCAGCGGCTCTCAAGCTACACACCGTGTACGTTACCACGGTGGTCGAGTCGATCGGAGCTTATGCTCGTGTCGCAAGGGGAACGGCAGGAGAGCGAGGGTGACAGATCGTATGGCGATGGTGTGTCTCGCGAGAAACGGACTACGGGGACGATAAAGAGAAATCAATCTACGGGGGTCATGTACGACGCGAACGGAAACTGACTGAGCGACCCTGCGATATTTTTTAATTAATCGAATTATTGAACTGTATCGCAATTGAATTGAATTAAGTGTCGGTGCCGCGGAACCTGGAAGCGCGCAATTTTCTGTCATTATTGCAACGTCCTCCACCCCCTATAGCCCCTTGTGCAGTCTGCTCTGTATCGCCGTCTCCCTCAGTCGTCTCGATCGTATCTTCTCTTCTTCCCCCTTTTTCTCCTCGTTCCCATGTTCTTGCGTTCTTCGTCCCGCTGCTCGTCACCCTTATACCTTTTCGTCGCCCGTTTCGTCGCCCGTTTCGTCGCGACCCTTGGACTACCCCTTCCCCTCTACCGTTCCACGTTCCATCGGCACCCTCGTCGATACACGCACTCACGCATCAACCAACACTGCCGCGTGACGCGCGTTTATATCGTAGCTGCACCACGTGGCCCTCACTAATTACCTATCCAGCTGTACCGCACGAGTAAACGACGGGAAGGGTTGTGCCTCCGCGCGAACGCCAAGGATTTTTTTTCGGTCCCCGGGAAATATTGATAAAGTAAACGTAGCTGTCTCGGCAAGCGAGATAATTAAAAAAAAAAGAGAACAAAGGGAATCCTTGCCGCGCGTCGAAAATAGAGTGGGCGCGATTAACGGATCTTTTCTCTGGAAAATTGCTTTTTTAAAGAACGTCTATTTAGAAAATTTTTAGTGGAATTGAACTAATATTTTTATTTTTGTATTTGAAGTAGTAGAGGTAGATCGTTCAACCCTTAACTGGTGCAGTGAGAATTAAATAGCCGATAGAAATACATTTTTCATTTTCATGACAGAGTGTTGTACTTCTCACTATGTAGTTACCTTTGATGTCTGTACGATGTAAGATTAGTCTTTGCTGATTAATTGTTCATTTCTTGCTTTCTTATCAACGATCTCACTTGCACCTTATCAGTTGAGGATTAATTTATTCTTAAATTCGAAAAGATATTTGCTATATGTGTGGCATGTCTTCTAGAATTTCTTTGAAGCTATTAACGACACACACGATGGTTAACTATCATGCTCGGTCAAATATCCCCTAGCACGAACTCATACTTGACGTATTTCAATTAACCTCATTGCCGTGGCTCGTTACGTCCACCGAATGTCAAACATGCTCGTCCATGTTACGGGGATCCATGGCGGCCGTGACATCGAACCTTCCACCAGCTGTTCGACGATTATTATTTCAGCCATTGTCGAGTATCGTTCAGATCCTACAACTGACTGTGCGAACCATATTTGAACATATGCTGAGAAGTATTACTCCGATGATTCTACTTTCACTTATAAAAACTACTCGCACTCCTACTTTTATTATCCACGAAATTTTACGTTCTTATATTCGAGTGACTCATTATAAACTTTTAGCCAATCTACCCAGGGTACAATTATAGCGGAAACTGAGAACGATTACATCACCGATCCCATAAAGATCGATACGACTTTAATTCCCCGCGGTTCACCGGTTTCAATCGCCGCATCCCGAGGGTGGATTTCAAAAATTCAGCGGACCGATCAAATCGCGGCTGCCACATTTGGTATCCCGGTTGGCGAAACGAGGTCCGCCGAGGCCACGATTTCCCCTTGAAACCTGGTAGGCCTATCGAGCGGCGGCAGACCACAATAATTCAAACGAGACGAAGCCGGAACGGTTACGAAAACCGCGGAACGAATCGTCTCAACGAGACACGATTTAGAACACCTCTACGGTGGCGCGTCGTCGTCGACGAAAAAGGGATGGGTTGGACAAAGAGGGTGGGTGAAGAAGATGGGTGAATGAGTAAGAGAGGGTGGAGAAGAGAGAGAAAGGAAGCAGAAGAGGGAAACACGAAGTTGAAAGAGGAGGTCGTGGGTGGTTGGGTGGACCATGGGGTGCGGAAGGGCGACGGTGTGGGGGTAGAGGGTGGTCTAACCAAACTTAATTGAATCCCAGTCCGAATGTATAATATGTAGACTGCCTGCATAATGTCGTGAGCCAGCAGTGATTCTCAACGGGCCACGTGGCCGTTTCAACGTTAAGCGTCGCGACGCTGGCCTGGCCGCGACAAACACCGAATTTTGAGAACCATCCACGGAATTAGATATACAATAATGTAAGCAGAGCCCCGTTGCGGTGTAAGGGCTGATGGTAAGGTCATGTATATTCATACATCGGTCGACCCACCTCCGATTCTCTCGCCCAACCACCCCTACCAACGTAGCTACCACTACCACACTCATCACGACCACCTTCTCAGCCAGCTTTTCTATCTTACTCTCTCTTGCTCTCCCTTGTGTTCCTCGAGCTCATGCTCCTCTTTCATCCTCGCTCACACCGTGCTGTACTCGCCTTCAACCGACCGCCCCCTCTTAACCGGCAAAGACCGAGAGCCAAACAACCACGCTGCGAATAGATTTACGTCACGTCCGCGCTGTTTACGACTGGCGAGCATTAAGATGTCTGTTGCGAAGAATATTCTGAACGTTGCCGATGAGCTGATTACAGGGCACTCGCGTGTACCGGATAGTTGGCTCGTTCTTAGCTAGATGGTATATATACCGGACGCTATCAATAGTTGTTGCACGTCGTTTTAGGGATAATTGGTATGCGATATTTGACAGGATTATATGATTAGAGTGAGTGAGATTAATCTTAAGGTGGTAGAATTTGTAATTTTGTTGGCTGATTAAGGTTTCGTTTGTCGTGAACAGTATCTTTGATTGTTAATTATTGATCAAATGCAGTTTCTATACAAAGAAGTATATCGTATACCGTGGCTACAGAAGCTATTTGCATGGTATTGTATTTATTACAGCATTTATTCATATCATTTAGTAGTATAGCTACAAAAATTTCATGGTATGAACGTGAAATGTAAAACTTGATAAGAAAATGCTTCTTTAGACAGTAACGTGCAAATACTTTCTGCAACCACTATATGTCAAAAATTTCAAGAACTGGATAGATTAAAACATCAAATCCACTTCAAAATAGGACCGTAAAGTCTTCAATTACATTTATGAATTAAAAAAAGTAACACAATTTTAGAAAATATCGCATACAGACTACGATAGTGGTTTTCCCGTTTAATTTGACAACGTAACGTTACACGATTGAATAATTCTTCATACCCGTTTCGTCTCCTGAATCATTTAAAATAATCGCATCCACTTTGCTGTAAACCGTGAAAACCGCGTTATTTAAAAGTTTTCTGTGGCTAAGAGCAGCAAGTTCCGCCGAAACTTCGTTTTGATTCTGCCCAATCAGACGAGCAAACAGCGTTTCGCCGGAATTTATGCAGGACGTAATTACACGGAACCAAGAGAAGGAAAGATACAGTCCGGTGCATTATCGCGAGGTCTCGGGGATTTCTTACAATTTCTCGAACGCGGCGTGTCCGAATAGTCGTTAGAACGCATTTCCTCGGAAACGATATCTGGATATAATGAAGGATCCATTTACAAGTAAGATTCGCCCCGGCGACTTCATTACCCCACGATTTCACCACGAACACCCCGCGGCATTCGTAATGAGCGATGGTCATTCATTTTAATATCCATTAAATGCAAATACCACCGGGCACAAACGTTTACTCCTATTTCGAATTATTTCGCTGACTCGCCGTAATTAAGCTTTTCGAAGGGACTCGGGGAAACATTACCTACGGAGGAGTCGTTACCGGTAACGATGCCCCTCTACTTCTCGTCTTTCTCTTTCTTTCGTTCTACGTATCGTTTCCTATACAAAAAGTACCCGAACGCTTGGCACAGAATCCTTTTATGAATATATTACGTGCATTACAAGAAAAGTTTTGAAATTTCTTTAGTATTGTAATAAAGCACACGATTATATTTGTAAAATTTGTAACCAATCTAGGAATGTACATAGAGGGTACAAGACATTTATTGCAAATATACACTTGATGAATAACTAATATACAGCATAAACATACAATTAGTGCCAGTTGGTTTCGCTAAATTTGTGGCTTATTAATGCAGTGAATAATTGATTGTTCAAATACTTTGACGATCCTTGCAAAATGTATACATCCAATAAATATTGTATGTAACTTCTATATATATTTTGAAATCTGTTCCATTAGAGTTATGATAGTCCTGTCTCGATATAGTGAAATTTCGAAATGGTTTGTATAATATATATGTATATATAAAAAGTTGCTAGGAATGTTCTGATTCTTTCGTAACCCACTGTACAATGTATGTATAATGACACGGAAGTATTCAAACAGTTCACGGAACGAAGAATCACAAATATGTGAAAATTAAATTGTTTACGATTTGAAAAGTAATTTTCAAACAACACTTTTGTACATAAATTTTCTTTATCTCTTGATGTTTAGAATCATACTATAAATGTGGCACAATTTTTCAACACCCTATATATTACCACCTAGTAACATCATTCACCGTGACGATTTTCATGCGCGATAACTGGAAATTAAAGTTTAATACACAGAATGGTGGAGGAGGATGAACTTGGAAAAAAAGGAAAAAGAAGAAAAGAAGCGATCGTCTTATCGTCTTGCCTCGGTTTAAAATATTCATAAATTCCCGCGTTAATGACGCCGGTTTTATAATCATTTTAATAGAATCGTATTACTCGTGCCTAAGGTTGACATAAAGTTCGCCTCGCGATTTCCATACTGCCTCCCAGAGAAACGGTATTGTCCCCGCTAGATTTTACGAATTGTAATTAAAGTAAGGTTGTAATTGCCGCAGAGAAAGGAAAGAGAATGTCTGTTTACGAATGTGGCGTTCGATTTTGCGAAATTGCAAAATATATCGTGGCGAGCAATCTCGAACTATGAATTGATATGATAATCATAAAATTCTGGTAACCTATTTTATTATTAGAAAACATCAATTTAAATGCTAAAATTATATCTAAATGATAGTCTGCATCTACTGGAGGAGTGACACGTGTAGACAGAATTTTTCCGGAAATTGGTTTGGAATAAAAAGTTGGCAATCATATGGCAATTTCTTCTTTTTTGCGGTTTAAATAATAGATGTGTCATTTTTCGAGCGAATAAAAAGAATAAAAGAAACCAATTTCTAAATTCACTACGCTATCCCTATATGATCAAACTTCCTTTTACTCAGAACGTTTTAAGAATATCGATCGTTATGAGATTAGTTATAACATACTTTTTAATACACTTTTTATAACACTTCGTGAACTTATCATCTATTTTGTCCTAATTGATCGCTTCCCTTTTCAACTTTCATATCAAAAATGACATCAAAATCAGGAAATTGACAAAAATTATTTATTATTGTCTTCTTATATAGTTTTCATACATTAAGACGAAGAAAGATTTTGGAACCTTTACTTCGCGGCATCGTAAAATCGAATATCGTATTTAGCATCTTTTAGTATACCTTCCTTTTGTACATATATGCACGTTTATATGTATAATGCTATGCACGCACTGCATGTCGTTTTAAAATATTTTACGCCATTCTTAAAACTTTATACTGCATATTATTAATATTTCAATGGCATATACATTCACCCTACCAATTCACCAAGAAAAAATGTACTAATCTATTACAGAAACATAATAAAATAAACAATGATCAAATTAATTAGTACGTAAATACGTAGGATAATAAATAAAACGATATTTTTTATAGCCATTATAGAAATCCAAAGGCAATAAGAAAAGAGTACTGAAATCAAAAATATTAAAAAAGTGCCAAAGATAAAATGATCGAGAATTTAATAAAATTCATTAAAAGGTTACCCCGGGAGGTTGGCGATAAAAAATAATTAAAGCGTTGAAAGAGGTGATAGAAAACCAGTCAAAAAGTGCAGGCTGGAATTTCAAATTTCCAAGTTGGAGGTACACGGTAGATTGACACATTGAAACGTGACGAGGGTGGCACAGTTGCCTAAGCCTGATGCATCGAATGGGCTGTATTAGAATGCAGTGGCGTGTGGTAAGGGTAGATTTTTCGGGGATCGCGTGTGTTACAAGAGTAAGACGCGAGCCGCGGATGCTCGAGACACAAGCCACCGTCGGTCGTTATACACTCAACATTCTGCAATCTACCCTTTCTATCGGCCCTAATTTATGTTGAGTAAGGTAGCAGCAGTAACCCACCCTCGACTTGCTTCGCCTAGGAAGCCTCGGTAATGTTTCAAGTGGCTTGTCTGTTGTTAATTTAACCCGGTGGAGGCCTTGATGGGGGTCTGTCTACCCGCTGCCATGCTCTGCTCGTTGCGATAAATCGGTCATTATCCCGATACCTGGTTGTACCTCGACCAAAAGAGAGAAGACTGCCCCTCTTAACCTTCGTCTTATTTTTCTTTTCTTTTCCTTTTTCTTTTCCTTCTCGATTTGTAGTTGATATAGGGTATAAAGGGGGTGGAACTTCGGGTTTTCGCAGCAGAGTGTTCGTTTTCTCGGGGTTACGCGATTACCATAACTGGATCGGACGTTGCTGATAAGCGACAATTGTGGCCAGATAGCGGTGCAGATTAGGGGGAATTCTCGAGTGAAAATTACGGATTCTCGGTGGTCCGGTGGTATCCAGTTTTCGGGACGTTTCGCGTTGATAATGTTCCACTATCTTCGAATAAATTTCGTTACTATCTGTATCTTTTTTCAATATTCCGATACTTGTACTATTGTTGTCTCCAATGCTTTTTCTATTCTTTCTTTTTATCTAACTGTGTGGTATTATAGCAAGATACTCTGTATTCATTAATCATATTTGTGTGATATTATAGCAAGATACTCTGTATTCCTTAATCATATTTGTTTTGGCTTCTAAGAGATAGTAGTTATTTGTTACGTATATTTTCTGGTAATCTTCTGACATAGAAGAAACGATACTATTCAGCAGCAAATCTGAACTTGTTTGAAGTGAATGTTATCCTAATACAATTCACGTCTCTCTTAAGTTATGCACGAAGTTCTCTACTATCTTCCGAGATATTTTGGAGACATTATTCTTTTCATAAATGAAAAGAATCCGTAATTACAATTTTGTATGAAAAAGAAGATTTAGAAAGTTGTATTTAACAATTTCAAACTATAATTTATTTATTTCAAAAGCAAATGTAAAGATATTCAAACAAATTTATTCTAACTAATCAGTACAAATTACCAAACTTATGTTTACATCTTGATTGTATACTTTCTCAATATGTACAACGTTAATAGAATTGCATACCTGTAATACCTGTAATATAGCGAACTCCTTAAAGTTAAAGTCTTCTAAAAAATTCTATAGAAAATTTCTTGCCTCTTCTAATCGAAAGTAGTGACACAATGATTTCACCCTTCGATCTAGACCATCGACATCGTAATTTTCAGCGGAGCAAATCGCGCGTTGCACTGGTGAACACAACGGTCGTAAACATATACGGAGGAGGGCGAACCCTTTTCCGCGTATCCTGTGCACCCTTTCGCGCCGGGCCAGGCCGACTCGGCTGGAACATTAATATCGCGAAATGAAGCTCATTTGCATATAAATAAGGCGGTGGTGGGGCATGGTGGCGCGGCGAGGGAGAGAATCAGGATGAACCACCCTTTCCCTCCTTCTACCCCTCTCTTCCCTCCTTCCCGTAGCCTCCTCTGTCTCTGTCGATCTCACTTTCTCTTGCGAGAAACCCCACCCTGGACTAATTACACTTACAGACAAAGCAGCCTTGTGCCGAGGGTTCGGTCGATTCTCCCTCTTTCTTTCTCTCGTTTGTCCATCTTCCTCCAGCTCTCTCCGTCTCTGGTTAGCCCCTTTTCATCCCCGTCCTTCTCACACGTGCTCCCTCTTCTCCCTCTTTCTCTCTGTCCTCCTCATCCCAACTGCCCGATAACAACGATTCGCAATGACCACGTGATAATTGCAACCCCCGTGGAGCACGTCCCCGTTAGGATACCCCGGTCGTCCAGGAAATTCATCGTTTCCTCGCACCGCTTCGCTCTGGATGGCCACGGATAATCCTTAATCCCGATCAATGGAGTACTTGTGACGTGGTACGCGGTGAGTTAAAAGTGTCTTGGTGGGTCTGTTACGTCGTGATACGGACTTTGTTAATGGGCTTTTCTTCTCGTTTCTTCTTCTTTTTTTTTTTTGTTCTTCCACCACTCTTCCTTTCTTTTTGCCCCTTAGTGGTAAGGTTTCTAATGAGGCGCGCGGTTTATTTGCTTATTCCTGTGTTCCGCATTCGTTGTATCTTCGCCATTGAATTTCTGTACGTTCAGAGGGATGGGAATGGATAGATAGGTTACAAAATTTGTTTTCGTAAGCTACGTTGCTTATGTAGTAGCTTACGAAATAATTTTTGTCTTTTCTCTTGTATATTTTATTGATCCTCAAAAGAATCCATCTAGATTTCTTTAAAATTAATATCTTAATTTTATACACTTATTTTATAATTGTTACAATCCCACTGATCATCGTCTCGATTTCTTCAGTGTCATCTGAAACCAAGATCAAGATTCTGCTTTGTTAATATACATGTTATTCCAATACCTCGCTTAAAGATATCACGATCCTGCAACAACCATTCTTAATTATTCCTACCTCCGGCACTCGTCACAACGTTAAACAACAAGAATCCTTTCAGTAACCCCAAGTCGAGCAAACTGGAGGCTCGTGCACGATATCCGAGCGGAAAGCAGTAATCCCCGCGTGTAACGAGCAGGGCTAGCTCGCGAAAGCCTTTTAGAGCAAAAAAAAAAAGACATCGCAGCAAACGACGAAGAAAAAGAGCCACGAAACGAGAAAGAGAGGTAGACAAAAGGGAGAATCGATCGTAACGAAAGATTGGCGAGAATATAAGCGTACGTGGGAAAGCCGGTGCCGCGGGGGCCGTTGTATAGAGAAAGAAACATAAAAACGCGTATTACCGATTCCGGAATACGGCCATTAGTCTGAAGTCAGCGCGGCTATCGTTTATTAAGCGCAAACAGATATTAATGTATTTTTACACGCCGTGCCGCCGTTTTCGTTGCGCCGACGCCACGAACCGCCGCCGCCGCCGCCACCGCGGACGCCGACGCCACCGACGCCGCCAGGCACCGCTGGCGCGGTCCGCGGGGTCGAAGCCAAATCCAATTACTTTTATTCGGGCGAAATGAGTGCAGCTAAGTCATTAATACTAATCAATGGCGCTGGGACCTGATCTCCCGTTCTCTTTCTCTCCCATGCACACGCTCCCACCCTTTCCATACGATCTTTCTCTCGTACTCTTTCTCTATCACGTCCCCCTATGTCTCTGTGTATGCGTTACCGGTCGCTCGCGCGTTCCACACGAATTACCCATAACTCAAATGCCTCGAAATGACTTTATTGCAAAAAACTTGCGCTTTTGCGCGGCCGCGAGCCGCTTCTCTCGTCGTATCCGCATTGTTAAAGGCTCCCGTGCCGATAAGTAATGTTTATTGTTGCATTTCCAACGACCGTGTATCCCAATCCTGTGCCACCCTCTTTTTTCCACCCCACCACTGAACCAGCTCGCAACGCCGCCCTTTTTCTGCTCGCGTTTTTTTTGCACCACGTTACTCTGTATATATGTGTGACTGTTCGATATATATATGCATGTATGGATAGACACACGCGTGTCCACGTACACCCCCGTCCACCCTCTGATCCGATCTGGGTGGTGGTCCCTCTCTTCCCGTCTCTACACTTCTCTCTCTGTCTGTCGAGCGGAGAACGCTGCAGCACGGTTTTTCGCATTAGCGAGATGGCCCGTGAGGGCCGGCTAACGATTTTTTACTGCTCGAACCGACCAACGAACGATCCTTCCCGCGAAATTTAAAGCGTTATTATTTCGTTCGGTCGGGCATTGTCGCTGATGGTCGCTGTTCCGATTGCTCTGGACGCCGGTGCGCGCGTCACAGGAATGAGAGAGGGAGAGGCGAGGGTGGCTCGTGTAAATCGGGCTGCTTTCCAGCCGTTTCGAAGGTGTGAAAGGTCGCGGATTAGTTTCTTTGTATCGGGGAATGGGACTTTTTTGTCGAACCGTCCCGAGAATTTATGTCTCGCCGTGGATCCCCGGCCATGCCGACGAGAATGTTTCCTCTCCCCCCTAGGTTCGATTTATTGGAGTTGCAATAACTCGAAAATTTCAGTTTATTTTACCGGCGGGGCCTCCAACTTCCGTGTTCCTACCCTAGCTGAATGGGGGACGCGTTGCTCTCCAGAAATTTGTATTTGTAACCCTCGTGTGTTTTAGCATTGTTCCAAGCTTGCTACTGACGTTTTTAAATCTCCCGGAAATTAGAGTTTTCTGTCGAAAATTTTTGTGAAAAATCAGCCCGTGAGGTTTTACAATTTGTAGGATTTTTTGTCTTTTGTGGAAACTTTGAAATCCGGAACTTTGTGGAAAATTTAAGTTCTTTGAAACAAATTTTTGTGGTCAACTTATCAATGAAGTTTGTAGCAAAATTGGAAGGTTTTCTAAAGTACTTGAAGGTTTTCTGAATATCCTATCAGTGAAGTTTTTCTACATTGTAAAAAAGTTGGCTGGCTTTCCGAAGCAAATTTTTGTTGTTAACTTACTCACCACCGAAGTTTCGGAACTTTGTAAAAACTTGGAAACTTGTGCGAAATAAATTTCTCTGAACCAAATTTCCGTAATATATAACATTACAATATTCAAAACTTCGTAAAAAGTTGATCAATTTTCTGAAGCAAGTTTTCGTGCAAGCAGAACACGTACCCGATACAAATTAATATCCAATTTTATTCTCTTTATACCGCTTCTACTCTTAAAAATTAATAATTATTTTATATTACCTTGGAAATCCTCTTCGTATTTTAATTTTACATTTCTCTTTAACGAAATCTGATAATGGTAGATACACAAACCCCGGCGGGAAGTGAATGACCAGGTCTATAATGATAATTGAAGTTGATGCAATTGTGGGTATTTGGTAAATCCATTTTCGGAATGCGAAGAAGTTTTTTGTCCTGATAATATTTATATATTTAGGACACTTGAAATTCGAGGAGTTTACTCAGAGGTAATTAGAACGGAGAGGACAAACTTGTTAACGGAATTGAGAGACGGCTACCAAAATACGGGAATGAATGGACAACAATTAGAAACAGTAACGAAGTCAATGAGAGGCAGTTATGAATTATGCACACGAGAAGTCGGCTGTCGCTTCAAGAATTTTTCCAAATGATTTGTTTGTTGTTCCAGTGGAGAGTCAAGTGCGTGTTACATTAATTCCCGGCGGCGCGGTTAAAATATTTGTTAAATAATTGGCAGAGTAAAATATATCTATTCTTCGCGAAGAAAAACATGACAACCTTTTAAATGCATTCTTCCGATCACATTCAACCAATATTTTATTTTCCTAACTTTAAAAAATACTTCAAGTTTGAATAAAATAGAAGAGAATTCTTGTTGGTATGCATGATCTTTCGTTTCAATTTCATGCTAAACATCTTCTTACGACAATACAAATCTTTCGTACTTACTAAAATAATGAGCAAAATTGAAATATAAATATTCTTGCACCTCCTTAAACTCGCACCTCCGCTTAAAGCTTTTAGTATAATTATTCAGTACATTTGTTTCAAGACTCAATAAAATTAAACAATCATTAATAGGAATACCATTTAACTTGGCTATCAGTTTTATTGACAAACGTATGCATAATTTAAAGTTTACAATATGCATAAAAAATTGAGTCTTATTAAAAATAAATGCTATTCCAGGATTTTTAAGTGTATTCAGAAATAAATCTGGTTTTTTGTGTACGTATTAGCATCGAATTATAGAAATTTCTCAATAGGTCGTGAATAATTAAGAAGCCTGTTTAACACGGGGTTGAGATAATCTAACTTATCAGTTAAGGCTTGAACAAACCGCAGTGTCGTAGATACATTGGTTAAAATTCATTTCATGCATACTAAAATTTTTCCTTTCGTTGTATAAATTTACATTTAAATGCAAAGCGACCGCGTACCTATGTTTACATGAATTTTCTTCTTACTTCAAGTACCTGTGCATACTCTCGATCCGCATCCCCTATAATCAGCATGCTTATTACCCAAATAAGATCACACGTGATTTAAAAAGGTATGTACATAGAAGATCACTCTTTCACTATAAAAGATACTTATACCTCTACAGTACGATCGATATTTATCCCCAACCTTCAGGAAAAAATTAAATATAATAACATGTTGATCAAAGCATGCAGGTGGGATTTATATTTCTCATACGAAAACCGTTGAAGAAATTATAAAGGTTCGGATATAGGAAGAAAAGCAACGTTTGTGTGCTTCTGTCGAGCAAGGGGGGTCGATCGGCTGATTAATTTATGCGAAATGTCTAAACCCCGTAAACATACGTTTCTACGGCTTACTATATATCGGAGTGCACTTTTACAAGCAAAATGGCCGGGCCTGTACATTCAACTAATCCCCCTCGCCTCGTCCATTTAATATGGGGGTGGCCATAGCCGTTTACGAATTTGCGTACAAAAAAAATTGAACTACCGCCGTTGCTCCTGCGCCTCCTATTTTCGTTCGTTACCTATCGACCGGGCTTTATCTATTTTTTATGCAATGAAATGCCCCGATACCAATGGCGATGCGGCCGCGAGCGCCGCTCTCCATTGTACGACTTTGACGAAAATTCGAAATTACAGCGCCACGGAAAAGGGATATTCACCCCTTTTATATAGAAAAATGGCAGCGAGAGCATTCGAATCGTTTGATAACTTCCACCATTCGCGGGATTCCGGATCGTTATATATTTCTTTTTTTCGCCTAATCCTGTCACTTGTACCAGTGAGAATCTTCATTCCCCGATTTCACGTTTAAAACTTTGATCGTCTAAAAGCCTGTATCATCATTTAGGTAACTGGCCACACGAACTGAAGACAAACGAATTTTAAACCTCTGAAAAGATCCGTGTATTTAAATCCTCTGACTTAAAATTCTCTCGCAAAATAATTTTATCACTGGTTGAAAATCGCCGTAAACATCGTCTGTCTGATATCTAGTCATGTTTATCTGGTTGACCGTGAGTCCGAGAGAGAAGCTTCGGTCGAATTTATTCATGGATCGTGTCACCCCGGGGAGAGAGTCCTTTTTCGCGAATTAGCCGGGTGTCGAAGCTCTAACACGCTTAATCTGTATCCAACTATGGCGATACACGTTCCGGCATATTTCCATGCCATTATGCAAAGAGGCCGCGCGCCGGGTAACATTACTTTGTACAACCACCAACCATCGACACACGATGAAAGAGAGAAGAAACGAGGGTGGAAAGCATCGGGGCTCGTGCGTACTCCATCGATTTATTATAATTTAGATTGTCTTTCTAAGAAGCCGACTGTACGTGCGATGTACATATATATACACAGGACGCGCCTTAATGCGCTGCCGTTCGTTAATTATTCCTCCGGCATCCCGTAAATATGCATGAATTATATATCGCACGGCACGAACGAGCCGGGGATACGGGGACGAATGATTAATACACGCCAGTTTCTCTCTTTTCTTTACCTTTTTGCTCCCTTTACCCCGTTCAACCCTCGTTCGATTCATATTTCTCGAGAGAGAATAAGCAAATATTGCTGAGTGATAGATTTGAAGGTTCTATCGAAATTGATATTCTTTAGAGCTAAGTTGGACGGACGTTGAACCCTCAGCCACGAGTGATTTTCATATTTTTTTGTTTAGAGTTGACAAACTTTATATCTTGTCCTGGTTAATCATAAGGAGAGTCTTAATGCAGTAATAAAGAAAAAAAAAGAAAAAGAAACATGACGCAATAATTGCGATGGCCCGCCGGAATTAACAGAATAAATAGATATACTTATTGATGGAATAAATAAATAGATTAAATTTCTGTAGGTAGAGTTTCCCAAAACTCCACACTTTTTTCCGTGATGAATAATTGTAATGTAGCTGTCTCACAAAGCAAAATAAGGAGAAGTCTATCCTGAATACGGAACACGTCAAAGACACGAATAAAGAACACGAAGATAAAGTTACCAGTCGTTAGTGCAAAGTGTCGCCTGTAATATATCGTATCCGTAATATGTTAGGATGAAAACAGAGGCGAATGCACAGGTAATGCAAAATCCGGTAGGGAATAATTGCAACAAATTCCAATCTTCACCCTTCGCGCATTGAAACGTGGGTATTCGCGAGATTGTACATTCGCCGGTGGTATTTTAAGAAAATTGACAATCCGTACCGAGCCTTTGTGCAGCTTTGTAATCGTACAGGGGCAGCGGTATAAAAAATATTCACCGGCTTGATTGCCAATATATCGTTGTACGGCGCTGATTGAACCAACCCCCAGTGGTGGTAGTGCCTATATCGCATCTCGTCAGCTTGTTAATTTGGAATATCGTCAGGTGCACAATAGAAAAATTTCGCAACGCGAATTATTTATGTTTATATAATATCTCGTCGATTTGTAATACGCGTACACGTGTACTCACACAGAGAATGAGAAAACGGGAGTGTGTGTCGCAATGTGCAATTTTTCTACGTTGGTCGTTTTCTGTTTCCTACATTCTCTCTCTCTCCCTTTCTCTCTCTCTCTCTCTCTCACTCACTCATTCACTCACTCACTCACTCACTCATTCGCTCACTCACTCACTCACTCACTCACTCACTCATTCGCTCACTCACTCACTCACTTTCTCTCTCTGTTGGACACGCGCGCGAAAATCGTATTATCGCGGGAGAATTTCGTTAACGAGCTTCATTTCGCGAAAGAATCGTCGCGCTCACAAAGAATCGTTGGTGGATACATCACGGGAAATATTATAAACACGCGAGTTCGATTCGAGAAATCGGCAAACCTTTGTCGCGTTTCGCACGTTCAACACATGGGACACAAAGTGTATATCGGACGAACGGTCGACTTCGTCTCGCTGATTTTTCTCTTCGTCGATGATTCGTCGCCCGCGTACGGGTTTCATTGTTCCCTTTTTTTTCACCGCCAGCCCTGCCTCCAACCCCCTTATACCCTATCGAACGGCGTGTATGTCTACCACCATTATTTCGTAGCGAAGCATTTTAACGTCGGCCAGTTGGACCGTGAATGATTATTAATCAATTTTCAGCGTTAAACGTGCCGCCGCAATAAAAAGCGTGGTACGTTAACGAACCACGCGCGTATAATTGAGCATTTTGGCGAGAATGATTGCGAACCCGTGCTAAAACCTTTGCGTACCCGTTCGATTGATTTCGGCTAGCAAGGAGAGAAAAAAAATCAGACACGGTGCAAAGGGATGATGAAAAGGTAAAATGAACGACTTGCCCGTCCTCGATTTTTTAGCTTTTAGTTTTTTAATGGCTGGAAAGCCACGTCACCACACGACGGTGATGTATGCAATCGATTACAATGTCGGATTAATGTTTGGCAATAAGTTTCTTTGGGGCTAGAAATTTAATTGAGCAGTAAGAGAATTTCTAAATCTTTTTTTTATTTGTTATAAATATATATTGTATACAGTTTATTATATATATCATGTTTAAATGTAATTACAATACAAGGTAATTTTTCTAGAGTCTCTAATGAAGAAGCCTTTGAAATTTCCTAAATACATGAATTAGTTATTTTTCTAGAGGTGAATTATATCATGTGTATCTTTTTAACCCTACTGTGATCTTCTGATTTTTATGTCCGAATCTCACTCATATCTCAACAAACAAAAAGCCTTAATGTTTTGAAAATATCTTTTTTATATTTTCCATAAATTCACGAAATACTTTAACGATAGAGAAACATGGGATTTGTTTTTGCACTGTGTTATTCCGCAATTGCATTTTGCCAATATTTTTCTCTAAAACTAATTAAACACAAAAATGTCAATCACTGTTCAATCGAAAACTTCAATTTCAATAATTAAAATTAGGTGCATTTACTTTTTCTATATTGACGGTAAACGATAAAAAATTGATGTGAAAAGAAAAAATAAAAGTATGCATCATATTCTTGCATTCGAAAGTTGCTCCTAGTATGTCAAGCTGCTTACGCAACAGGAATTAATTATATCAGCAGAATGCGGGGGGATCGATAATTTAAAAAGTTGGACGTATTCCTGGATACTCGGCGAGCGTCATCGAAAGTTGGGACGTTTATCGAATCCCCTTGGGGTAGGTTGGGTCCGGCGATCGCGTCCACGTTGTCCTTAAACAGGTAGAAAGTTGAAAGTTTGTCGGGGCTTACCTGACCTTCGTGAAATAATCAGACACAGTATCAAGCGAACTCTCTTCAAATAACGTTGCTACTTCAACCCCTTTCCAAGTTTATCGGCACGATAATTGTGCTACTGGTTTACGTTCAATCTTCTTACTACGTACTACGAGAAATTATAATCGCAAAGCAGCTAGCGAACTATTGAATCGGATGCCATTGAAACACTTCTCATTCTACTTCTAACTCTTTAACATTAGGACTTGCAGAATAATTAATATGACGAAATCATAGTTTTGATAACAATTTTATATATTTATTACGACGCACTTTTTTTATATTTGAATCACGTTGATAAAGCAAATAGATGAAAGCTTATTTTTTTTCTCTCATTATGTATTTTATCATATACCTCTCATGTTAGTTTCTTTGATACGATTTTTACAGTTTAATCACCAATATTTTTATATTTTGTTATTACATTGATGATTGTGATTCAAATCATTTCTGTCGATCCATTCGTATCTTGTTAATTCTAACGTTAACAATTTACCCTGTCTCGCAGTATCATCGAGACAGAGTATACGAATTTTTGTCATTGAACTACGATCGTCTGACAAAGAAGGTGTCGTTTCACTTGCATTATGTATATTTTCGTACGAGTCCTGTTTGGTACAAGGTTCGATAGTTTCAGCGCTAAATGTCTGCAGTGTTTCATCGAAGATCTCTTCATTTCGATCACCAGGGTATATTGATTTATAGTTTGGAATAAAGATTTGAAAATATGTTAAAGAATGTTTTACGACTCGATTAAGGGGACGCATGAAGAAGTCAGAGTACGATATTAACAATATCAACTTCCTTAACGAGGGCCATTAATATTTTGGCAACATTGACAACAAAAAATTACCTGGGAAGCTTGAAAGGCGCGCAGGAAAATTTGCGATGACACATATAGTCGAAAGCACTTTGTTTCCACCGGCGGTGGTCGAATATTTTATAATTGTTATCAATACGGTACAAATGCGAAGGGGTTTCAAACGCGGCGTAATAAACGAAATAAAGTATCGCTATTTTCGCCGCTGACAGAGCGCGCTGCTCCGCAGTTGGACTTTTCGGCTATGTTTCCACCGGTACCTCTTCAATCGTAATTAATATTTTTTCCCGGCGGCTACTTTTTTTTGGCTTTCGATAAATTTGACAAAAAAAAAAAAAAAAAAAGGGAAAAAATTGGAAACAAAGCCTCATTTTATAATACAGCGTTCCATTTCTTTCATTTTATTTCTATGTACATTCCCAACCATCGAAGCGTAGAATTTAATAGAGTACTATTAACATAAGCTGTAATTATGTAAATCTTCGTAACTTACCACTTGAACGCACGTTTGTTACAGGACAGCGACAGGAGTAGCGTTGGCAGCCCTGAACCGGTGGCGGCCGCGACGGGCTCGCTCCATGACCATCAGATGATGATGGATGAGATGAAGAACTCGCGGAAGAATAGTCCGTCACCTGAAAATCTGCATCAGGCGAAACGTGCGGCCGTGGCGCAAGCGCATCTTAATGGGACGAGTAAGTCGGAATCTGATTTATTAATTGGATAAAATAATCGTGTCTTTCTATCGTACTTAACGCTGAAATTATCAAATCTATCTAAATAATGGATATCAGATTTCTTATTTTTATTTTACACAGAACACAGAAATTAACTGCATTATTTACAGTTATACCAGATTTTGACTGATATGGTTTATAAATAGAAGTAACGATAGATAGCCAGATTGGGTGAACTAAACAGGCTGCGGTTAGTTGAATGCATGCGTACTCAACGAATATTCAAACTCCAGATTCTCGAAAACGTAGCGTCATATAGAAACATTCTATTCTATACGTTTGACTTATTTTTATATGAGTAATCCCCTCCTTCCCCATTGTATCATGATTTTGCAAATACCCCGCATATATAGATTTACGAAAATACTCGAACATTTGTAGACACCTTTTATAAATATATTATATTTATATTATACGAGACATTTTCAATTAAATAGAATGAATTTACTATATTCATTATGTTTTTATTGTCCCATCAGTGGCAGGTATGGTGACCCTACAGAATCTTCAGAACCTAGCGAATCTACAAAACCTACCGCAAGTCGCATCGCTAGCTGCGGGTCTCCAGGGAATGACAGCGGGATTGACTAACAATCAGCTCATCAACACGCCCCTGAATCTCACTGTCAGCTCCTCCGGTAGGGATACAAACAGACATTGCATGGTTTGACAAACTAACATACAGAAAAACTTGACACTTTTTTACAATGCTTCAATTATTCAAATAACTTCCTCACAAATTGTTTTAGCACATTGTAAGTTCTCTCGCCATACTCTCCATATAAGTAACATCCCCCTCACTAAAGAAATCGTTCTTTATTTTTCTAATACTCATATTATTTACCATTTCAACTGCTCAGTTGTAGAATTTTTCTCGTGAAGTTTATATTTATTTAATAATGTTGTTCTCCTCGACTATATGTATATTATTTGCATTATTAATATGTAGGTAGTTTTTTTAAATATTTACCTTTTGTTGTACTTGAAGAGATAAAAACCTCAAAATGGATTTTAATTTCTCAAAACACACCATCCAGTGGTGAAATAATTTAGTATTCTTAACAATATGTTATAAGAGTCGAGCTAGTTAATTAAATCGTCAGATTTTCCTTTCACCCAATGAATTTTCATGTTCAGGTGGCACAGTACCAACAGCCTCGAACACGACAGCTGCCCCTCATCTTCTGCCGCCGAGTTCGACGCCAATGGCGACATTACCTCAGCTATTATCTCAGCCGCAACCGGTCGCGATGCCTCAATTCATCCTAACGTCCGGTCAATTGGTTCAAGGCATTCAAGGGGCTCAGCTTCTTATCCCTACGTCGCAAGGTAAGCCTTCCGTTTCTTATGTGTTTGCACCCTTTCAGCTCTCGAAACGAGCATTCAACGGCACCCATTAGAGGCTCATTCCTGAAGTTCGAAGTAAACCTCGTCCACGTTCAACGTGTCACGCAAATCGATTGTTCGTCAAACTCTTTTACGATTACGATTCATAGGGAATTTATTATACAGAAAATAGATGCGTAGAATGAATCGTGTTAGCTTGGAATAATAAGTAGATTCAGTATTTGACTAAAAGTATATTTCACTTTACTGTCGAATATTTTGAAATTTGGAATATTTTTTGGATAAACTTTTATCGTAAATGTGTAGAATACATCGGGATTTGGAATAAACATTAGAATATTAGACGAAGAAATTGATGGGGAAAGAGTTAGAGAATTTTGTTTTTAAGACCTTCCTCTAAGATATTCATTACAAACATTTAGATATTGAAAATCCAAATGATCTGAATTAGAAGTTTAATACAAGTAGCAACTGATGGTTAATGGCCTATTTTACGTATCATATTTAATCGTCAAAGGCCATCTGCGAGATATTTTGCATTTTATATGCGTTAATCAATGGTTATTAAAACTCAATAACAAGTATACAGAATTGAAAGTATCTCAACAATTTTTGATTGACTTCTAAGGAATTCTAATTACACAGTATTAATTTCAAACACTTTTCTCATATAATACATAATATTTTCTCGCAGTATACCAAATATAACATTATCCTAATATTCTTCACACGTCATAGTGTATTCCTTTTTCCAAACTTGTAAAGCATTAGACCCTCTCAACAAGTCCAGCTGTCGAGATCCCGAAAACATTCGAGGCGGCTAATCGCAGCCTCACCTGTGAAATTTAATTAAACGGCACCCAGGAGGCAGAGCAAGAGAGGAGACTGTCTGACAAAAGGTCCGCGAGGAAAGAGGAGATGCCCTGTATCCCGTAGCTATCAGTAAACCAACAAGAAATCTCCAACAATAACCCTCGCACTAAATACCTTCGAATTTCAGGGCATAAATCAGTCCGAGTGGTCTCATCGTGAAATCTGCACGATGTGCCGGCGCATAATGTTGTGCAATCAAGATGTGCCGATGTATATATATGTGTGTACATATATTATATATATGTATACGTATATATACATATAATATATAATATCATATCGACTATCTCTGACCAAGGCTCGGACTAAGGCTCGCCCCGTCGTCCATACTTAGTGGTCCTCGACTGGCCTGGCGAGCAGAGGGCAAACTCTGCAACTAATTTCAATGTATAATTAACGTCTCACTACCCCTTTCTAGACCCACGAATAACCACCCCTCGCCTTACTCGTGTCCGTTCCTTCCTACCCTAACCCTAATACCACTCTCTCTCTCTCCTGGCTGGACATCACAGCTCCGCGGATTCAGCCGCTATTATATCGATTGCGGTTCGCGCTAACTTCGTTTCTACCAAGTTGAGTTTCTATTCTGGCAATTGAGAGAGAGAGAGAGAGAGAGAAAGAGGACTGGGACCATAGGAGGAACGAAGAGGGACAGGTGGATGCAAGGGTTGGTACGAGAGGGAAGGAAATGAGACACTAGCACAAGGGAGGGTAAAGAGGGGCAACGAAAACTTTGCGAGTCTGCCTAAGTGGATTGAAGTTCGTGGATATGGACCAGTCCGTGGTAGGATGACGAGTTACGTGGTGGCAAATAATGTTTGCACTGCTTTTCGGTACAATCGATGTTAACTGGCTTGCGCTCGATTGATTCGCATTTGACGATTTGATAGAAAGAAGCATCTTGGGTTTATAACATACGCTATAATATTGCGCTTTAACCTGAGAATCAGGGATTAGCAGCTCTATCGAGTCACCTGATAATTTTAATATTCATTGGAAATTAATTCTACCAATGTTAATAATAATATCCTTCAGTTTAATACAGTTCTGTATCAAAGGATCTTTAGAAATACCAATATATAGCGACGAGGAAAATAGAAAACGATTAAATATGTATTACATTGTTTAGTGACTCAGTCGACACATTAAACTTTTGTATCAATTGTCTTTAAAGTATGTTAGACGGAATCCTAAAAGAGAATCTAGAAGGAATAATTTTATAATCGGAACGCGATTGAAAGCAATAGTGATTGAAGGTTCTATAATCGCCTAGCAGTAGGTCATAAGGATACAGATCATTGGCAACGCAAATAACATTGGATACTTTAGAATACTCTTTTAAGAATAAGCTCGCGAGGGGTTGTCAGATGTGTCGGCTATTTTCGTCGAGAAATTGAAGAATCTTGAAAAAGACTCGGGTCAAGAGTGTAAGTCTTGATCTGATTATAAATCGTGATTCGACCTAATCTTAACGTACTTACGTTACAATATCTATGTTCGAATGTCAAACTATTCCTAAATCTGATTTGCTGTAATCACTGCATGTTTTTACAATAAACTACCCTTAAACTCGGTTTATTTCAATCGACAAAATTTCTTGTTATCAGAATATTCAATTTATCTTTGTCTCAATAGAGCAACTGACTGAGAGTTTTAATATATGTATATCATAATGCGATATATGATTTTAATAAATCACATGTTGAAGTGGTTTATTGTTTCCATCAAACCATCAATTTTGTTTTAAAGTATGAATTACGTTTGCCTTAATCTGATTCATATAATCCATTAAAAATCTTAATGTACGTTACATTATTTACAATGTCGTAGTCGTATTGTATGTTTGCAAAACAAACTACTCCTGAATCTAGCTTTTGTTTCAACCACCATATCTCTCTTCTTTTTAAATCATAAGTTCCATATTCCCTTTAACCTCGTCTTAGTCTACCAGAAAGCTTGATAGCAGCAATAGTTTATACGAAAGTCAAATGAGATCTTTCCCTATATTCGCCAAAGTCCATTTTTATCGTACGTAAAAGGCAAAAGAAACAGAAATGACAGACAGCCGAGCAGCATACATAGTGATGACACTCGAAAATAAAAGAATGTTCTTCGGAATATTATCGTGGAATATCGCGGAACGGAACTAAACGTTAATCGGATTGTCAGTTGACCTTACCTCAGAACGCGAAACTTTTATGGCTGTTCGGAATACGGGATTTGCTTAGCTTAGCTATAGGTACCAACACGGGTACGTACTCATGATCAGTAATCATATTAAGCGCGTGTACAGAGTAATCAGATTAGCGGAGCTGGAGGTAATCCCGAAACTATTCTAAGTATGATTAGGCGTCCTTCTCGCAGCCTAGTCCAGTGCCAGTACCTGTACCCACTATTAAGATGACGATAATAGTTTGCCAACTACGCCGGTCTGCGAGGTTACCTGCCCTATGGGTTGCCTAATAATCCCTCTATGAGACTCTGATAACTTTACTACCCTTCCTGGATCAACGACGCGTGGACTACGTTCATAATGGAAATGAAGTATCTATTGATTCGAGACACGTTCATACGAGGATAGGCCACAGATAGAATTATCAAGCTAGCTTCTCTTAACCCGTTGTGGTGTCGTTGTTAACCTCGTGATGGAACCTACGGGATTAATCTTTCTTTCTCTATTTATTATTCTTGCAGGAATCGCTACACAAACTATCCTCACTATACCTGTCAGCCACGTCACGAATAATCAGATGGTAAACTTGGCGCTCAGCAACGGCCAGGTCGTGTCTACTACCCTGGCGAATCTTCAATCCATCGCTCAACCACAGAATATGCTGAACACGCCGACCAGCAACGGTGAATTTACAGGTAAAGCCAGTTTGCAAAATTTTCTTTTCGTAAAAAATACGAATTGGTTTATCTATCTATTGACCTGATTGTCCTTTAATTGGAAACTTTTATAGTCACGGTATGTTAAAAGTTGATAAGGATAAAACAGTTTGAATTAGTAGATTTTGATTTTTCGAATTTAGATTTACTTCTTTGAACATCTTATGAAAGAAATGTTCTGGTGTTCCATAACAAACTACGCTACGTATTGGTATTCTTCAATAATGCACCATTGTAAATTTATAAAATTTCTGTGAGTAAATTTAGTACAGAAATAATTGCAAACGAATGCAGTGATCAAAATAACGACGCTTTTTGTAAAAAATCCTGATTCCTTTATATTTTAACTGTTCTAATAGTTCTAATATTAAAAGGCCAAGAATAATCTTTTTCGATTACTGTATAAAATAAATTCCTCAAAAATGATATGAAAGTAATTATAGAAAAAATCGATGAATAAAACGAGACGACTGAAAATTAAATACGATTGGATCGTGGTTTTCTTTCTCCGCGTGACAGTTCCAACAAGTCCCAGCTTAGCATCAGGATTAGGGTTAAGTCCCGCTGCCTTGCCTCACCTTCTAAGCAACAGTTCGGCCAGCCAGCAACTTCTGAGCGCGATGCAGCCTCAGCAACTACTTCAGGCCGCGCAGGCGGCTCAGGCACAGGCTGCACAGGCGGTCCAGGTCGCTCAGGCTTCTCAGCAACCGCTTCTAACAACATCTCCTCAACACCACGGTCATCGACACAGCTCCCACATAAATCATTATACGGTGCGTCTACATATATCGTCGTTTGCTGAATGATTTATGCCTTTTCCACGCGCGTTACAATCATTCTCACGGGAATACTTCGAAAAATGATCAATTCCCGCGGCTTTATGAAATAAAGCAATTTCGTCATTTTCCACTGTAATTGGATTATTGCCTGGCCATCGACAACGAAATCCTATTAATAGATCCCGTTTGATAATTTAATCATCGAGGTATACATATTTACTGAAACGTTTCCACCGAAGAAACTTCGTGTTCGATATAGCTGATTAAGAATTCAGCGAAACGTGTCTGACAGATTTTATTTTATTCTCAAGACTCGGCGAAAAATCTTACCCTATAGTTTAACATAACAGAGCCGCGTCGTTTTTAAATAACTTTTTTCAAATTAATTATCTTGACCGATTATTCGCGAGATTTAGAAACTATTTCACGTTGTGTAAGCTTAACATCGTAATAGACGTGCTGTGCACGGCCATTCTCTTTCATTTCCTTTTATTCTCCTCGATAAACCAAGATCAATCCGAGCAACATTTTGTTTGCTACAATTATCATCTGCAAAAGGACCAGCGGTGCGAAACCGGAATACTTTTTCTGCTGCAGAAATTTTATTTTATCCCGGTTTCGTCAGTAACTAACGTCACTACTGGTCTTCTAACGAACGATCCCGCTACCGGAAAGCTAACGATAGACAAACGAGTCAATTCGCGGATCGATATACGAGCGAAACTGTGGGTGAAGGTGGAAAGGGCTTAAAAAACGTCGCGAGATCAACGGAACAGGGCAGAATAGTTTCTCGATAGCGAGCGATCTCGTTAAGAAAGTATTTCAGTATTTCAGGCGGCGTTTCTTCCACTAATTAGTCTCTAAAGTGTTTTGAATTCAAGAGATAGAGTGAGATAGAATACGATAAAAGAAGGATAGGACGAGATCTCATTATTAAGTGCATAATTGGCGTGAAAGAGAATCATGAAGCATTGTCGTTGATACTGGTTGAGCTACTAATCCGTTACTACCAATCCCCTTGTGTCCCCTCACAGCCGACGGAGAAGCATCATAGAGAGAGACCCGAGCAATCGTCGCCTTTGAACGAGTCTGTGGTATCCGCAGCCTCGGCTCTGAACAGACTGGCGGCTAGCAATGGGGAAATTACAATCACGACCACGCACGGACCCAGCGGAGCCGGGGTGAAGCCCTCGCCGAGCAGCATGCACAACGCCAAAAAAGAAGAGGAGGATCTCAATGATTCACCTAGTAAGATCGAAGTTCTCATTTCGTTCTCTGTCCTTAATGCTATATGTTCAGTTTTCGAAATTTCCTGATAAGAGTTAGGGAAGAAAGGAATGTCTTCAGGTGTTTAGATTGAAATTATTGGGATAGGTAGTAAGATAGTAAGAGTCTTTAGGCGGTTTAGATAGGTTAGGCAATTTAGAAAGTTGGAGAAATTGTTTACAGAATTTATGTGACTAACGTTGATTGGTAGATTGTGCATGTTTATACATATATGGGAAGCTTAAGGGTGCAAAATTTTTAGATGGAATCAATCTTCATGTATTCATTCCACTTTTTTAGTTTACACACAAAATTATAAAATTGTATACACATCCACAGTCAACTATATTTGTGAGCGGAAAGAGATCATTTTTAGGGGCTGAAACAATTTTCTGCTAACAATTTCTCTTTTTAGATATGTTCATAAGAATATGAATTTGCTCGGACTTCCTTAATGTGTTAATTATCTCATAAATCATATTTAGACAAGAAAAAGACAGAAGAACTTAGACAAGAAAAGAATATTCTCATTTTATGTATGAGAAAATAGACGTTACTAATTATAAGATGAGAAGATGTAAAATAGTTTGATAATGTAATATTAGGAACAGAAAGGTGAAGCATTTTTTCAAAAATTTTGTCTGGTCAACCATATTTGGGTATATGCATTTTAACAAGGATGTCATTTAATGATTCACCAAGCAAACTTATTTTTATTTTCTCTGATAAACATACGATATTCGATAATCAGACAAACGATAAATATATAAACGAATATCGATCGCGTAAAAATGAATCGACGAATCATTGTTTGGCAAACCATTCAAGAATAAAAGCATAAAATTGATCGTGAGTCCGATGCAAGAACGTTTCAATCCGGCACAATCCGATGTATTACGATGCGTTATGATCTGATAATTAAGTTGATCGACGGAAGAATCATTTATTTATAAGGAAGTAAAAATGTTTTATAAATTCAACGATTCTTCCTGTCTGGTTGCCTCGAATTACGTTTCTCTCCTCCAACGATACAGCATTTAATGCACGGTCAAAGCCGATAAATAATAATGTCGGCGGCTCAAGCCGTGCCGCGAAGCTCTTAATAATCCTAATAGGATATCGTACAATGCACGGCTCATTACGGTGTATTAGATCGTTGCCTCGCTGCCTTCTGGGAAGCCATAAAGATTCTGACTACGGTGCACGTAACCTCAACAGCCGGCAGACAATAATTTTAATAATTCACAATCATTGCTTAGGTTGGCACTTCGTCATTCCGCGGGCAACGATCAGAATAATCGTTGGACGTATCGAGCCTAACGATTCTCAATTGCCGGTGCCACGTTACTTAATAAATCTGCGTCTTTGTTAACCTATCTCCGATAACCGATCCTTGAGCAACGATTCGTAAATTTAAAAGAAGGTTAGATGCTTTGCTTATTTCAAACACAACGAATAGAGATTGATAATGGAGAGTAAATTTTGAGGGACGAATAAATTTCCACCAACACGTTACTCATTCGTGCTTTTATCATAGATATTTGATTTCTTCTGTCGTCACAGAATTAGCCTTTAAATGTTGAAAGATTTCATCTTGCAATGTCTATTGTGGGGAAATCACATTTGATCCACACACCAGTCAAGTTGATAAATTTTATCGACCTATTTAATTTCTAAAAGATTCTGGTACTGGAGTTGATCAATTTGGTTTTTGATTCAATTATTTGTACTATAGCAATTGAAAACTTGTATTACAAGAAAATGTAAAAAATTTTGTTTACATGTTGATTTATTTATCACAGCTATGATCACTGCGCCTGTGTGTGCTACGTAAAAGTACTCTTCAACAAAATTACTGTCCATTACAAACTTCCATCGAATTGAAATATAAAGTTACCAAAGAAACGTTCGATTCGACTGCAGAATGTAGCGGATTATAAATTTTTATTCCTGTACTTCATTAAAATATCAGAACGAACATAATGTATTTACAGCATTAAATGCTTTAAAAGCCTGGATGTTGGTATTTCGTTAAAAACATATTCTCGTGTAAAGATTCGCTTTAACGATCTTTACGTTCTTCATTGATTGCGAGTATGAAGGTTACGCTTCCTTGTACGTATCGATTCTCGAAAATGCTTGTACGTTCATCGAAACTGGAGGATCGCTGGCACGAGAAAGTCGAGGATCGTCGTCGATGCGTTTTTGTCCGCACGCGGAGACGAGGATCTCGCGTTCGATTGGAAATTAATGATCGCAGAAAACAGCGTGCCTCGGAAGAAGGATTTGCAGTTTATTGCTCGGCACAGAAAGCCGGCTCGAACTGGTCGAGATTGCGGGGCATGTGGGCACCACTATTGCGTGCGTATACATTCGGGGTGACAGATTTACGAGTGAAATCGGTGTAGCTGAAGCTGCTTTAACGAAGCCGCCCGATGTCATTAAGCAGACTCCCGATGGAACTTCGGAACATTCCCGCGAAATCGATCCGCAACTCCATCGAAAATTCCTCTAATCTTCTGCCAAAACACGTTCTTAATAGATCGGTATAAGTGGATTTTCTTAGCAAACAATCGAGGAAGAATTGACAGTTTTCATTCCACAGCGAATTATATTTCCTCGAATCGATTTAGAACTCGTTGGGAAATTCCTGTAATCCTTGTCTGAGCACGTCACTCCAAGAAAAATAAATCTTGTCTCGTTAGTTAGGAATCAAGAGAGAAATGAAAATTTTTAATCCATTCGGGAATTCGATAGGAGAGTGTTCTAATTCTTGATAAACCTAAAATATGTTCTTCCATAACCGCTGATTCTACGACTAGATCTTGATAGCAGAGAATCAGAAAATAGTTAAAAATCTGTATTTATGTGTGGAACATAGTTGGAAAAATATTGAACACATATCTTTCTTATTACTAATGGTCAATTCTGAAAGGATGAGAACAGTCCTTAGAACCAGCGATTGAAACTAATTTTAAATTAAATATTCTTCAAATATCTGTTTCTTATTACTTATAAATCAACCAAAACCGAACATTTTTGAATAATTGACCAACTGTAGGATGAACTGTATACAGTAGTGAAATGATAATTAAATTTACGCTATAAAAGAATTCTTTGAACGTCCAAGATTCCTGATTCCCTTTAAACCTCTAACACCACCACAGGGAAGATTTGTAAACTATAATTGCAGATCAGCCGACGATCAACGAAGCCACGAACAACGTAGTCGATGGCATCAATCTGGACGAGATCAAGGAGTTCGCAAAGGTGTTCAAGTTTCGCAGATTGTCGCTGGGTCTGACGCAGACCCAGGTAGGACAGGCCCTGAGCGTGACAGAGGGGCCAGCTTACAGCCAAAGTGCCATATGCAGGTGAGTGTACGACGAAACAGTCGCGTGTTCCCTTTGTTTTATTTTTTAATTTCTTTTTATACTCTCTTTATCTTCTTCTATGACGAATAATTTGAAACGGACGTCGCTGATGAGACACAGAAATAGAAAACGTTAATAGGTTATGATATGACAGTGTGCCAGGTCACTGGAAATGGGGAAAATATGGCGGATTTCGATAGTTCCCCGTCTGGCTGCTAACAATCTATATACATTTCTAAACTACGGTAAATCTCGATGATGTCTTCTTTCGTTTAGAAAAGTCGGGGCTAAGGGACACTTATCGTTAGTTGAAAGTTCCTCGAAACGTTCACACATCCTTTTACTCTGTCCTATGTCCAAATGAAATTGGCCACTGAGTCAGCGTACAAAATCCTGACATTCGTTATGTCATTCTCTTTTGTCTCTATTAATCTCTCTGTTTCGTGTTTCCTACACTTTTGTTCGAATGAAAATTGAGGGAAGTGTCTATTCGTAGGAACGAGTTCGTGGAACATATCTTCCTATTTTATATTTTTGTACCTTAAAAAAGAAGTATACGTGATGAATGAAGTAACAGTATATGTGATGAAATTGGTAATCCAAAATGTGGCCCCAAGTAACCAATTCATTTTGGACATAGTGTTTAAACGAAAGAGTTAGTTATCCCGATTTGTATTGGTTCATGTCGTATACTATATTGTATATTTGATCATGTTCGACGCTCTTCGAGTACAGATTCTAAGAGAGAAAACGTCGTTGAATTTTCATGTGATCGTACTCTGTGGGAAATGTCTAATGTGTAACCTGCCACGGTGGTTCCTGAAACCTGATTCATTTACAATTATGATTTTTAAGAGATCGAGTACACTATCTTCAACCCTCAAGTTTGACGAATGACATGTCTTTCCAGAATACATATAAAATTACGAAAGGAACCACAGTGGTAATGCTAGTGGCAAGTAGAAACACTGTTTCTACATCCATATAGTATTGTTATCGTAACGACTAATTTAAGCATTGGTGATTGTTCCCCAGTGCCCTGGCTACCCAGATGTACGCTGCCTCGCAGATTGCCTCTCAGCAGCAAGCTACGTACGTTCACCCCTCATGCTATTTAATTTACCTAAAAATCTAAAACTTTTTCAAATCCTCTGGAAGCATAGCAGTTATACCCAAGCATGTGAATCCGTACATTTGGTATCGTCGTGTGCATATGTTAAAAGGCGTACGAGTAGCTCGGAATGAGTGTTCTCAACGAACCAATCAAACCTTCGCAGGTTAATTTACCTTTGTTTTATATATATATATCTTTTTTTTCATTTTATTACACGAAAATTGAACGAAATTGATACAGGAACAAGCGTACACGCGTACTATGTTAGTACGAATTAACTTCTATCCGAATACTCTCGCCCTGATCTTTCTTCTATTTTTCTGTCCAATGTCTGTCGATCTTCTCTGTTCGACTCTCCTCGTGTTTCGTTAGACGAAACGTTTAGTCGCTTTTTAACCACGTCTTAGTACCATATGGGGTATATTTGGGTATAGCTGCAAAAGCACTATCACTAATTTCTAACTCCGTTTTCTGAGAAAAGAAAGATAAAAAGTAAAATATAAATGAAATGCGAAAGGAGCACTTCTGAAAGTTAACGATTTCTTCGAGCCAGGGCATTGGCAAACTTGGGCATGATGTCGCCAACGCGTAAGAACACGTTCAAGAAATCGCGGAGATCGACGTCCGTCGACGAGAGTGTGTTCCTTTCTAGACGATCTTCGTCTTCATATATTTTTTTTTAATTTCTTTTGATACTTGTTCTAAATTAATTATCTCGATCTTCACAATAACGAACTTGGTTTACGCTCGTCGCAGAAGAACACTAGCTCTCGAAGCGCGTTGGCAACATCATACACGGCATCACCAGAACCTTCAAGCATGCACGCATTGTCAATGTCCTGTTTTTGAGTCAATGCATGCCTTTTAGTGCTCCTTTAGTCGAACAAAGACGCAAAGAATTTCTATCAATTCAATTCTATACCTTTTCATTCGAACATGATTACGCGAAGTGTCTTAATTGATAATATTTGTGGCTGGTATTTCTAAATGATCGAATAGCGTGTCTTTACGTCTTTGGCGCGGAAAGTGCGATTTCTTCCTTCACGAGTTTTCATCTTATATAAGATACGAGATCATAGAACAAGAATCATAACTTATTGTTGGCTCTAGATTCGAAAAGTTGGACATCACGCCAAAGAGCGCGCAGAAGATAAAACCGGTCCTTGAAAGGTGGATGAAAGAGGCTGAAGAGAGGTGAGTATATTTCTGGAATGTCATTTTACAATTTCAATTCATCTTGTGGATTTGTAACGATGTAGGAAAAAGTAAAGATGTGGCACTATAATCTTACCTCCGAAAAAGTCTTCCTCGAACGAATTGATAAACTTGAATTCGACGAAGATCAAATTTAATCAAATTCAAAAATATTTATCGAGACACATTTAACAGAACACTTCTTCTAAAATTTCTAATTTCTTCAAATTGCGTAACATCTAAATACCTTAGGTATTCAAACTGAGATCTTAAATTCGTTAATATCCTGAATTTCTCAATATGAAAAGACCTTAAGTATACAAATTAAAAATCCATGTTCAAATCCTGGTTAAACATTTCTCTCACTGAAGCTCGATTACTGTCAAGTGCAATACTACACCAAGTACTCGTCTCCTTCAAAAACAAAGCTTCATTACTTATCGAATGCTGTCCTTAAATTTTCCAAACGTTTCCTTTTCCTTCTAAATTTCCCGATATCGACGGTACTGAAACTGAAATCTTAAAACTCTCCAGTAAAGCATTCTCAAGACAAGCACAATACCAAATACATATTCAACTCTCTTTTGAAGAACCGAAACTTCTTCCTTTATTGATTGAAAAAAATTAATGATGCTCAGAATCACCTTCAATTTCGTGAAGATCGTCCGATCACGTACAAGATTGCCGTTTTAACGACGTATATCGTGGCTCATGATTATCCAACGACCGTCCAACAGGATCTCAAGCAGTGTCCAAGAGCGTGTGAACGCGTGCGTGCTAATTGGTAATTCGCTAATTGAATCCACCTGATTAATTGCAGATCCGCGTCTAATAAATACGCGGAATGTTAATTAGAATGGGGGAAACCGTTAGCGAGACCGTGCTCTCCGCGCTGCTACAGGTACCGCCGGTTTTATTCGTGTCGCGAAAGAAGTCGCCTATCGGCTTCCTCCTTCGAGGTATCGGTTTCACCGCATGCACCGACGTACCTACACACCGACATTCCACGATTTTCTGCGAACGCTGTATCAGGATCTGTAATTAGTGAAATTTAAAGTTTAATTCATCGTTCGACCGTGGCCGACCGATACAACCGGCCTCATAAAGAACGATACGCGGCACGCCGACTTATTTCCATTGCCGTGGATATTCTTGCGAAATTTTCATCGTTTATTGTTGCTTTTGATCTTATGCAGATTAATTTTGTAATATAGGGTATTTGCTTCGATAGAAGTAAATTGAAGTGAAGTATCGAATTTTGCAATAGGGAGGTTTCGGATTTGGAATGTCACAAATAATATTTGTGGGTTTTTGTGAAAAGAAATGTTGTTTCCTAGAATTATCTATTTAAATGACTGCCCTTTTGTCAGATTTCCTTGCATTCGAAAAGTGCGTATCAATAGTCCGTAGTAACTTTCCCAAGAAGCTTAAGAATCATTAAGCAGCTAGGGTTAAAATATTCTAATCTTAAAAAATTTCTATATGTAGCATTTAGAATCCTCCTGTAGCTTAAAAGCTAAAATCATAGAGCTCTAATCTAATTCAAATATAATCCAAATCTTAAAAAATTTTGAAACTCTGAAAGCTAATATCACAAGTCTTCATTAATTAGTGGCAATGTCTAAAAAAACGTTCATCTTCTCACACGGTATGTATTTTAAATCATCGACTTAAAAAATCATAATTTGCGAATATTCGTAACAAAATATCTTATCTAATCTTTAAATTGACGTTCATATTCCCACGAAACAGAATGGTCGTTTAACAAATATCACAATCTAAGAGTATCAATCAATCGAATTTCACGAGTCGGTGACACCTAACACACGGTTTATGGTTTCGATTTCACCGCGATGCCATTTTATTATCGGCAAAAGTGCGGAGAGTATATATACGTGTGTGATATGCAAAAAGATATATATAAACACGTGCAAATACAACAGACGTGTTATAAAATACACATGTACGTATATGTATTTATATATGTAGGGTAGCGTATCGAGGTACGCAGCATGTATCTCGACCGTGAACCGGATGATTCGATGACAGGAGCACGCGGTCATTTCTCTTTTCGCGGCCGAGCCGGCAACAATGACCCATTCCGCATTCCCGCGGCGTAACATCAACAGATTTTCCCAAAACGAACAAAATGATTTGTTGACTATGCATTAACACCTTTGCACGGCGATACAGCGAATCATCCCCGGCGTTATTGGCCCGGAACCGTTTTCCCGTTTAATGATTCGTTCCTTGATTACTCGTTCGTTCAAAACGAAAAGCGAAAGTCCTCTCATTTTCTCTCTTCCGTCGCGTCATTCCGTTACTCCAGGTAGAACGTGATACGTTCAATGATCAGACGAGGTGTTCATTTTAAGAAAAAATGTGAGAATCTGTGTTCTTTAAATCATTTTCGATTGAATCAAGTCTTTTTTTCTCGTTGGAAAAATATTTCTTTTGTTCGACGAACATAATGGGCAATTGTTGAACGTGTGATTTTTTTTTATCTCAATATCGTTGTAAAATTTTTCTTAAACATGTTAAAAGCACTTATTTATTGGAAAAGAAGTGAAATCGAAGCATAAATGTTCGATGACTATAATAAAATTGTAAAGAAGACGATGGTGCGTTTCGAAGAAAATATTCGCATTAGAACAAATAAATAAATATACGAATAAAGAATAAATTTTCATTTTTGACAAAGTAGAATGTCTTAATTTTCTACAAACCTTAAATTCGACAACTGTTCGAGAATTGTTGGAAATTCTGTTCTTCTGTTAAATATTTTTAAATGTCCTACGTAATTAAATCATTCATCCGCAGCGTAATACACCCAATTATGATCATTGCGATCTACGAATTCCTAATAAACCCATTAGACCGTTCTATATACTCATCCGATCTTGAAAAGACCAAAAAATATTCAATTACCACTGGATTTCAAAGGGACTGAGTTCGAAACCGAGCATAGAGCTGGACGTAGAAGGATTACGAGCCTGCGGATCCGTCAGCCGGTTAACACAGCCGACTATTATCCAACCGATTCGATGACGGTTTAAGCACGGTCATTTCTCTTTTCGCTCGCGCACCAACCGAGCAACAATGACCCATCCTGCATTCTCGCGGCATAGAAGTAAGCGCGACCGTGCCGGCCGCGTCCGGGAAAAATGAAAGCGGCTAGTTTATGCGGTGCACGTGCACGATTTATCTGCCGAGTAATTAAACTGTGGACTAATTAAAATCAGGTTTCTGATGTACCCCTCCCTTCGCAGCTCTCTACCCCACCAAGCTCTTACCCACGATTCCTGTCGTTTCTTCTCCACCTCCTTTTACTGCCTCTTTCTCGTTCCCTCTTTCACTCCTCTGATTCTCTTCCTTATTCTACTTAGAATTTCTACACGGTCGCGTAAACGGTAACACTCGCCAATCCATGGTACACCCACGCCACAATCTCTCTCCTTCTTCGTTTATTTCTTCGTCTATTACGCAGTTTGCTTATATTTTCTCCTCCCTTCTAGATTTCCAATGGCTCCAGGTGTTTCCATAATCTTTCAAATGCTATTTCTTTCCATTTCTCGCCTTTACAAGCCTCTGATTTTTATCTTGTTCCAAAGTTCGGTGAATATGTAGACGCACTAACTCGCAAAAGTATATGTGAACACTCACTATAAATTTTTACGTCCATACTATACGTGCCATTCGCACTGTAACGAGACAGGACTGTTATGATTATGTCGTGCAAATTTTAAATCAGTCTGAAAATGTATATAGAAATTACAAGACATTTATTGCAAATATTTATAGAAAACTTTTGTGTCAAGTCGTATGTGTCACGCAAAAAATTTTGAAATTTCATTTGCACTGTAATGAGACATGTCGAGCAAATTTAAATTCAATCTAAATATGTATATAGAATTCACAACACATTGATTGCAAATATGCACTCAATAAAAAGTTAATATGCAGTACTTGATCACCTCAAGCACATAATAAATTTAAGCACATAAGACAATTTAAATATTTGTGTGACCCCTGTGAAATGTGTAGTTGCACTAAATATTTTGTAACTCCTATGTGTCTTATTCGGATTTGTTTCGAAATTTACCAATAGTATTACCGCGATAGTTAAGCCTCGTTACAGTGCTAATAATATTCTAATGTCTCGTATAACGCATATAATATATTCATAAAAGATTTCCACAAGTGTTTGAACACTTTCGCGAGCTACTGTATGTATACCTCCCGGCAAGATTTAAGCTTGTTTAATGCCAGCCAGTAAGGAGTTTCTAATAAATATTCGATTAGTTGATTTATTCTAACGATCCAGCGGACGGATTTAGAGGAGACAAGAATCAAACCTCCCAGCTGACTAAGCACGTTTTCAACGTTTGTCTGATAGCACGTACTTGGTCGTGATTCATATTTCAAAAAAAGAAAAGAAAAGAGAGGACGTGGTGCGTATTGTCTTGGACGCGACACGTCGGCTCGGTGTTAGAGGCTCCTTTCATTCTTTTTCCTCTTCTCCTCGACGACGACGTTTAATTCTCGCTTCCTCTTGCTTATTCTCTCGCCCTCGCGGATTAAACCTCGCCACCGCGTTTTATCCCTGTCCTTGTTTCTCCTTCGTCTACGTACCTACCTCGTTTCCCCTCTTTCTCTCTTCATTTGGCTTCTCACCTATGAGGGAATACGTGCTCGGGCTAACCCTCGACGCCGGTTTGATTTCACGTTTTCCCTTTCTCCCTCTTTTTCTCTCGCTCTCTTTATCCAACCCTCGTCACTCGTCCCGGCGAGTTTCCTCTCTTCTTCAGTCAGCTTTTCTCGCCTGCAATACACGCGCGCGATAATAACGTTTCCTTTGGAGGCGGAAGGGTTTATTAAGATTATTGAAAGCGGTGGTAAATTGGCGCAAGAGAAGCAATTACGATATTTGTGACCGCTTTGAAGCGGTCGCCTTTTAATTTGTGTCGCGTGTCTTCAGTTATTGAAAGCTTTGTGCTCCTCTTTTTCTCCTCTCTCTTTCTCTCTTTCCGTTTCTTTCCTTATTCAACTAGCTTTTAATAAGTGCTCGGAACTCGAGCTTGCATTTTAGTCGGCCGTAATGTCGGCAATTGCTTTGATAAACGATTAAAACAATATTCATAATACCTACCGTTTATAATTCGCAGACCACCTTGGAAGATATCTTATCGCTGTTGCATTTTTAATTGCTCCCTTCGACCGTAGCCTTTCAACTCTTCGGGCATCGACATTTTTTTAATGGCTGAATTCACATTTCCACGAATGCTTCGAAGCTACAAACTCCATCAGCCTTTTACACCACTGACTCAAATATAATTAATAAACCGGTGCGCAACTGAAAATAAAGCTCTTTCATAGGAAAAATGTAATTACCGTATGGTTAATTTTAATCACATGCCTTTGGACATTAAACAACGGAGAACGATGGGGTTGGCTTTTTCTACGAAATTAATAAATTCTACCACTTCTCATCAATTACTAGGAAACTAATCTGTTATACAGTATCCTTTCTAATAACAATACCCGTTTATACCAGTTTTGAAGATCGCTAGAAACTTTCCTTGAATATTATTTGAGTAAATAACGAATGTTAACTAACAAGACGCCAGTGTAATTGATTTCTATTTTATCCATACCATGACATCCCTAAGAACATTGAAATTTTTCCTACATATTTCATATCTTTAACTAGAGGTGGATTCTTTATATAAAAATTAATAAAAAACCAGATAAATAAAACTACCCGTCATAACTATTTTAATACAATAAAAGAATAATTTTCTCTGATACAAATAGATACATAAATTGTTTAACGTATTATCAAGACTTGATGATGTCTACACACAGAACAAGTAAAAGAATCAAATAAAATGAATAAATAAACAAAAGATCAGGAATGAAACTATGCCATCGCAATTACCATCTTTAAACGCATTAATATGTTGTAATTCACTCTTAGAACTCTAAGAGTCATTATGACATTTGTAATATATTAACATTTTACCATTTTCAGCAGCAGCGCGTAAAAAATTCGAAATAAAATATCTCGTTATTTCATCAAGCCTACCTCGTCATTATCTAAATGCACCATTAATTTTTCTCCATCAGATTACCATCTTCAACGCAATAATATTTATATCATATAATCTATTTTTCGAAATCGAAATCGAAAACGAAACGGAATTGTTACAATAAATTTATAACATACTGATATTTTACCATTTTTCCCTGAAACGCGTACAAAATTCGAACTAAAACATTTCCTTATTCCATCGAGTCTACCTCATCACCATCTAAATGCCCCATTAATTTTTCCCTATTAAACAGCGGCGTAGCGTGGACGTATCGCGCCGTACCACCCCTACTCGAATCCCATGGCCGTTCGTCAGCCTCCGTTGAAAACTCACCACCCTGTCCGAGGGGGGTAGCTGGTTTCGAAGCATCGGTTCTTCGCGCTCGCCGGCTTCTCCATTAGCATATTGTTTTCGCGGATTCGACGAAATATCACCGCGCGATGCTAATGGCTCAGCCTGTACTTTTTTCGGCGGAGCTCGACAGTTGGTCATACGGAGTTAAATTAAAAACATAAATTCCACAGCGGCGTCCACCTACGCCTCTATCCCCCCGTCGGCCAACCCTCTGTGTGTTGTGTGCGTCGGGAACGGCCGACCCTTCATCCTCTTCTCTCCCTCCTTTTCGCTCGCTGTCTCTGTCTTTCTCGCTACATTTCACCCTTTCTCACGCGTTTGGCTCGTTTAGTCGCGATTCCCAGCGGAAGTTCTCCTGTTTACGGTTACGAGGTTTTTTCGAAGCGGCAGCGACGCTTCGATCGCTAATTTCATTTGCGCGACGGCGACGTCGCGATACCCTCGACCGTTCCATTCGTGAAAGTTCATCGGCTAGGGACGCGGGCCAATCAGTCAAGGGGGATGAATGTCTCGCAAAATGCCCGCTATGTTTCCTCTTCTCTATTTGTCTATTCTTCCACTTTTCCCTATTTATCCTATTTTTTTATTCTCCTTCCTTTTTGGTTTTACTCATCGTTTATCTGAAGAAGTCAGGGAATGGATGAAATTGATTAGTTTAGATTTTTATCCAAATTTATTTGGATCTGTGATTTTCTATTCTTTTACATTTCCATGTGTATTAATAATCTCTTTTTTAACATTTTTTCTTTTTTTTTTTTTAAGAAAGGAAGATGATATGGAAGTGGGTGATCCAGTCCAGATCTGTCTCTTTTTGTCTGTTTATGGCGCTTCCGGTTTCACGAGAATCGCTTTGATGCAGAGAAAGTTTGCCAAGTTAACACACGACCAAATCCGCGTGTTTTGTTTTAATATTTGATTAGAACATGATCGAGGTATTTGCACTGGCGCGAAATGAAAATTCAGTTCTCGCAATCAAGTCGGTTTGTTCATATGGAGCTTCTCCTTCCCCCTTCCCTGTCCTTTTTATTGTCCTTTTCAAGACATTATTTAGTTAACACAGCACATCATTGAGATCATGATATTCATTCCCGTGACACACATGTTCATTCTAAATTTTATCTTATTTTATTTTTTTATGTGTCTGTTATTAATAGATATATTTTCTAATTTTGATTTGATTTGTTGAAACGTATAGTGTTAATGGATTTTATGGAACAGGAATGAGAATAGTGCGTTTGGTTACAGGCACAAGAGCGGGCTACATCAGCTGACAGATTTCATCGGCGTGGAAACGAACAAGAAACGAAAGCGACGAACTTCGTTCACTCCACAGGCTTTGGAACTGCTGAACGCTCACTTCGATAGAAATACTCATCCTAATGGTAAGTTTCTCTGTTTCTTTTGCTAATACATTGTATTCTATGAACGACCATTTCTTTTCCTTTAACGAATCTTCGAGAAAAGTTAAGTTATATTAGCATCAAATTGTATGAAATTTTCATAATGGAAGATGTTGATAAAAACAGTTTTTAATGCCTGGGATTCTCACTGTAGCGTTATGGATAGAAATTTTTCAATTGCCATTCTTTACGAAAATTTAGAAATTCTAGGAAAAGGAATTTCATACAGAAACGGTCGTAACCAAGCATTTGACATATTATACAAAGATCCTAAATACGAAAAATTAAAAAATCTCGTTTCCTATTAAATATATTTAAGCAAGAAAAAAGATAAAATTCTTTTCAAAAATTAATAATCGTCTTTCTCTGTGCTTATTTCAGGCAACGAAATTACGAATTTGGCGCAACGCCTCGGATACGACAGAGAAGTGATCAGGATTTGGTTCTGTAACAAGAGGCAATCCCTAAAGAACGCGGTGAGACTGATGTCGAAGGACGTTGTGTAAAAGTGCTAGGATAAGATTGGTCGCGAATGGAACCAGTGAACATGAATAATTAAAAAAGAAATGAAGAAGCTTTAAGGACTCGAATTTTACGTTGCACGGATTAATTCCACGAGATTCGAATCGCGTTTACGTTCATCGGTCGCTTTGCACCAACCCAGGGATGGATCGATGAGATTTTGCACGTGAATTGGGAATTTCGACAACGGAAATCACAGAAGAATAGAAAAAAAAGGGTTCACCGAATCTCGCGTTAATAATATAATTCCGACAAATCAGCGCGCCCGAAGGAATCGCTTTAAAAAGTCATGTTTCTCAGCGACAATCGGCGAACCATGAAGTTTTAAAGGCGCGCTTTCGACGATCGATGTAAAGATCATTGTGATTGCAGGCGTATACGAGACCTATATGTAAATAGTTTTAAACCTACGTTTAATGTGATGTACAGGAGTCGAGCGTTTAACGTTGATAATTGCCTTAACCGCCATCGTCTTATCTGATAAATGTTAAACGAAGAAAGAAGGAAATGAAATCGATAAAAAATTGTAAAATTTCATTACAGATGAAAAGAATGCAGTTTTATTATCGATAGTCGATAAAGGTAACAGGCTTTGGTAGGCTGATGGTAACATACACACTGATAAATGGTACACGAAATGTTATCGATTGATGGTAAAACATAGAATTGACACCTCGTAAGTTTCTAGAAATATAATAGAAGAAAATTCTTGATAAATATTCGGTTGTAGAACTCGTGTACCATTTGTCACGGGGCAGAACGCGATAAGACGTAAATCAAACAACAATTATCAAGTCGCGTCTCGGCTCGTGAAACTAGGATAAGTAAATTCCATTAAGTAATCGCACAGATAACGCTAGTTCGTGAAACGATCGAGAAGCTTCCAGCTACTGAGAATCGTCTGTCATTAAGAAACCAACAGACGAAGCACAAAACGAGGATCGTGCAGAAGATATGATCGAAATCTTCTAAAACGTTCCAAAAGATAGAATGATATTTTCTGTACGAAATCCCATCGAGAACCACGTGACCGAGGAACAAACCAGTGTGTTCGGTCCTCTTGCACACAGGAAGGAACATAGTTGAAGCAACGAGAACAGCAACAGTAACAGGATACCAATAATAACCAAACAGCAACAAACAGCCAACAACAGTACCGTCACATTCACATGCCATACACAGCGGGATACAATTCAGTTTGACCACACAGGAAATAGCAACGGAAAAGTTTTGACAGTACCGCCGCTATCGTTTATGACGATCCATCATCCAACTCTTTTTATTTTCATTCTTACCGGTAAAACAACCACTCGTTTACAGGCTTCGTTAGGGAAGAAAAAATGATAAAAAATGTTTCAACCATATTGTTCTCTGGGTGTGCTCGTCTGTAAATTATACGCGTGTATTTAGGTAAAAAAAAAAAAGAAAATCGATCGAAAAGCAAAAGTCACGAGGGAAATGAAGCTAGAGAAAAAAAGGAGAAGAAGACGAAGGAACTTTGTAGCGAATAAATTAACGCAATAATGTCTTTTTGAAAGTATATTATCGATCGATCATAAGGATCCTCCTGATGCCCTTTTAAAATTCTATTCGATCCCGAGAAAAAGGGACGTTTGAAGGTGGTTTGAGGTTTTTCCCCCGCAAAGTAACATGGAAAAAAAGTACTAGTCCGTAATAATCTGCCATATAACGAGGTATACGTATTAAACATTTACGCATCTTTCGTTCCTAAATGTTCGATCTGCTTGCCGCTGGTGATTGTATCGATATATTTATATTTGGTACGTGTCCCGTCTTTCTTTAGTGCCTGGAAAATATGCAATCGAATTACCGCCTCAAAAAAGAAAAATTGATTCAATTTTTGCTTTAGCTAGGACAAAAAAATACAGGAAACAACCTTTATCTATAGTATCTCTAGTTAAAGCAAAATATTGAATGAATAGCAATTTCAGGAAGAGTTTCGAATAATCATTCTTCATTCTGAAAGAAAATCGATAGATTGCTTGCTGGATGATCATCGTCAATATGGCATCTTCGATTTTCCTATTCCGCTTCCATTCGATTCTCAAGATGAGTGACTTTCGATATATCACCGATATAAATTCCATGGTAATAAGTACGAGCTGAATATATACCTATAGACATATATACATATGCATGTACATATTATATATGTATATGTGTGTATAACACGGCCATGAAACAGGCAACGTGCACAGGATAAAGATATTAATTCGGTTGCAAATTCACCAATGCAAGGACATTAATGAATAGCAGCGTAGTGAATCACAGATGCCGTGAGTCGTCTTTGGCGAATATTTATTTCACTTCCGGTGTACGATTCAAGCGCGCAAATTGAAACGTGTCGTGTCGTGCAACAGACACGAAAATGGCGTATTTCGAGCGAAGACGGGACGCGGAACGACCAGGGACAGGTTTCCAATTTCCACAGACGAATCTTCGTATTTAACGCATCCAGAGGAATGGTTCGTTAGTAAAAAAGAGTAAAAAGAAAAAAAGAGAAAAAACGCAAAAAAAAGAAGGGAGAAGATGAAGGAGAATGGGAAGAGGAAGAGTAAACTAAATAAAAATAAATTATAATACCACATTTTACGAGAAAAGCTTAAAATATCGACCATCCACGAAGGATAAAAATATCTCATGTATTCCCCGGTTAAGCGATATAGAAATAATAGCGTTTACTTTTGAATGTGTTCCGCTTCAAGTGAAAAGGGCTCTCTTTCTTTCAGTCTAATCTAAACTAAACTAAACTGGAGGGCAGGATAGTCGGTTTTCAAGATAAAAAAAAAATATAATAAAATATATGCGAAAATGCGAAAAAAATAAATACTACAGAAATAGCGCGCGCGACCGATCGACCATTGTTCTCTCTCGACGATTTTTCCTTCCTTGCCGTTAATAAACGATACTGTAGGCGAAACTAAACCCATCCCAAAAGAAATAATAGTACGACACGATTTCTTAAATATCTCTCAGCTCGAGTATAATTAAAAAAGAGATAAAAAAAGAAGTATTACACGCGTTACATACACAGATATACACGACGATTGTGCGTTTAAAGAAACATAATGAGAAAAAAAGAGGAGATGATACCATGACACATACATACATCATAATACATACATACATCGTTCATACAGACAGGTACACATTGTACTTCGATACCCCGCCGTTGTAATGGGCTAATTCAGTACGATTAATTATTAAACCAGAAGATCCTTGCAAGGAGCATAGCTAGGAGCGCGAATGGGTAGCGAGTGTACATATTAAGGCGACACCTAGGGACTGCAATATCGTAAGAATCTAAAAATGCTACTATTAATAATCGTGACAGCTACGAAGTAGCTATGCACACGACATAACGATGACCAGACGACGACCAGACGACGACGGACAATTTAATGGACAATTTAATGGACCAACTGTGTAATTGCACGGTTGAAACGTTAACGACGAGAAAATAAAAAATCACGTTAGGGTTGGGGAGGGGGGTAAAAAAATGAAAACTAAATTTGTAAGGACAAACGCGTACGTTTAAGATATTTTACTCTCTAGGATACCATTAAAGATACGAGCAAAGTGATCTGTTCCTAAACGAAGCACACAAAGATGGAGGTAATAGAAGATACAGAAAACTGAATAAGAAAAGAAAGAGAAAGAAAGATTTGCGGTGTAAAGGAGACAGGGAAATGTATTATAAGAAGAAAATGATGGGATGGTATACGGTTAAGAGTGGAGTTATATGGGGATAATTCAAAATTCAAAATTTTGATTACGGGATAGAGGGGGGGGCGTGTATGTTATTCTGTTTGATAAAAGAAAGGGACGGAGTGGGGTGGAACAAAAAGAGAGAGAGAGAGAAAAGAATGAAAACGTTTGTACAGAGATATTCCGGTTATTAAATTTTGTTATACGAGGAAAAAAAACTAACGGGGGAGAATGGCGCGGTGGATGTTGACGAGAGAATAAATAAGAAAAAAAACTACGAACGAGTGAGGGAGAGTGTGAACAAGAGAGATACTGCTAACGAGAGAGAGAAAACAAATTTACGAATCATGTGTATTTTCTTCGTGAAAAAAAAAATTGATATTCAATAGGTCATTACGGAAATATAAACATGAGTATTAAAGAAAAAAAAAACGTGAACTGTATTCGTGAGTGTCATATTTCTAAGGAAGATAGATCCACGGGCGAATGTTTTATAGCAGTTTCCGGCCGAATTTTCACGTTCAGATTGTATTCAGAGATGAAAATACACGCATTGCTACGCTTGACGAATAAAGTAACGAAATTATGTGTTTTCAGAACGAAAGAATGAATAGAAAATAATTTATAGAAAGAGAAAAAAATAATGGAAAATACTAAATAATCGAGGATGAAAAATAAATGACAGTAAATTAAAAAACAAAAAAAAAAAAACAAGAAATGAAAAGGAAGATAAGTTCGTGGCACGAACAAAAAGAGGAAACTGCTCTTGAAACATTGCCCAGCGAAACCAAAGTTCCTACTACGTTTTATAAAGTATATAACTGAACTGCAAAACTTGAATTGTACATAAACGAGGGTTAAGCTAGCACACGATCCACAAATACAATCAGCAATCGAACGACGCAAACAGACGAGGGATGCAAGGTCAATTGATTCCACGTCGCGGTTCGTTTATTATTTATTAATACGAAATTCAGACAAGTTCAAGAAGATCCGCGTAACGGACCACGCGATATACATCAAGCGGCAAATAATCTTGTAATATACCATCGCCTTCGCAATTTAAAAGAGACGGGGGACAATTGATCGTGACAGCACAATAAACGATGAGCATAAAACGGAACATACTACGAGAGAGGAAAACGCGTTAATACATACATTCATACATACGTACATACATACAGATAGACACTCGCACAGATACATATTATACATACAATCAGACATAACATACTTTATCACATTTACAAACACATATATACATGTATACATACATAATATACAGAGATACCTTAATACATGAGACACATCACGCGTACAGTGAAAAGGAAATTAAGCACATTAAGTATACAATTAAATTAAGCAGCCGTAGCTTTAGCTTGAATGTTAGCACCTAGACACACGATGTAACATTAAACTACGTATTTAAAGAGACAAGAAAAAAAGGAAAAAAACATGAAGAAGAGACGGAGAAAAGAATCTTTAGCGGTTAAGCGAACTATCTGTGTAAAATCTAGTAGGTGTCCACAAGAATAAAATAAAAACATATATTATGGTACAAATCACACAAAAGATCGTACCTTCAAGGTCCTGACTGCGCCTCCAACCGAACTCTTTCTTGTACATATAATTTTTTATATGCCGATCTGATTTGTGTATGATTTCTATATATACGATATGTATACCGCAATTATAATATTATTCACACCGATAATCCTATTGTCGAGCGTTTTCAAAATAATCCGAAGAATTATCGCTAGTAAAATCAGCTCTTTTTCTTTCTTCTTTAATTCATTGCCCTCTCTTTACCACAATGACTCGATTATAAAATAATTTTAGATATGAACAAAACTCCTGTAATTTTCTATTCACATCATGACGAAGCATTTATACCCTTGAATTATTATTTTAAACTAACTAACAAAACTGAGGTTCATACAGAGCAACGTCTGACAAGAGATCATATTTCTAATTGAAAGGATTCATTAATTTTATTCTCGTCAACTCAAAGTTTCGTCGTGTCGTTCAATTCGCCATTTGTCACCAATTCGAAATCTGGTTTCGATTCTGGAACCGATCTATCGGCTTTCCCAGTCCACTCGATTATACCGTAACCAATCATTCCAAGACAGAGGATTGCTATTAGACAGTACAGCTTCGTTTGAGTGCAGAGGTAAGGACTGTACACGTATGTGATCACAGAACCTGTGGACTCCCACAGTCGGAAGTTCGAAAAAGCGGCTTCTTCTTTGCCTGGGAACAGCAAACCTGACAGAGCTGGAAGTTGCAAAGATATTTTTATTCTAATTAATTGAAGACGAGAAAACAGTTTCCATGATTGATTAGATAATTTTAGGATGACGGCAAATAATCAAATATTGACAGAGGATAAAAATAATCGCATTCTATTTTGTGAATATCGCATGGAACTGCAAAATAGTGCCAAATTTATAAAAAGATTATAGGAATATTTTTATATGGATTCAGAAGGAATTAATATTTCCTCCAGTCGATAATGTAGAGAATATTATATACTACTATCAAATGTTTAGTACGAATTCTGCTTAATCAACAGCTAGTATCATTATATAATGCAATTCTTTTTACCGATAAATGATGAAGATAAAAATACGAATATACTTTGAAAATATATATTTTCAAAGAAGGATAAACTTTAGCAATTATTTAGTGCTCACCGTTTATTTGTACCAACCACATAGCGTCACAAAGACCCCATAATCCGGACATCAAAAAGAATATTTGATTTTGATCAGGAGTGGGTTTCCAACGCAACAGGAAAGTAAAAATTCCCATGTGAATACAAAAAGCGAATATCATCAAAGGCCTTCGTCCTGTTAATTTCATTATAGACCCTGTACCTAAAGCAGCTATAGCGTTCGTCACACCGAAACAGATCATTACGTAACCGATATTGTTGATTCCCCATGCACATGAGACAAATGACTGAAAAAAATTAATGGAATATATTAAAAAATTTCTAAGTAAGACATGATAGGACTTGAAAGACTTACAGCATTGTAATCAGCGAATAGGAATGCTTGCTCCGCTCCAATGAATATTATTATTGGTAATATAAGGATCTGGTTTTTCTCTTTCAATAGTTTCAGTGTCACAGCCAACAATTTGAATCCTGACTGGCCTGTCGCTGATCCTGATCTACCTCTGTCATACCTATGAGTAGTATGGTTTTATATGTTTTTATAGTTAATTCTTGATTCTTAATTAAATATTTATGTTTTAAAAGATATCTTTAAATAGAAAATTGTTTCTTTACAAAATAACAATATCTTATTTTGCTTTAAATTGAACGTCACAGTACCACGATGTTTTCAATTGAACTACATTTCAGAGAGTAAATTTAAAGAAAAAGTTATCTCGTAATAAAATACTAATGATATCTTAACTGTGTGCAAAATATTCATTTAAAATAACAAGAGAGAAATTTCAATCTGAGTAACGGAAAATTGAATGAAATTATCCTTTTAAATCAGTTAAAATCGAACAGCAATATTAATAAATGCAAAGGACATACGAGATAAATATTTCTATTTTTTTTATTTTTAAACCATATTTATGACGAATCGCCACATAATGAAGAATCGAACCAATGTGAATGATCTTTCATCGTGAGAAATCTGGCAAATTTAAATTTTGAATGTTCACGTTGCAGCAGGCGTTAGTTTCGATTAATCGATTGAAGTTAGCAGCAGTAATTTTTCAAACGGAAACAATATTGCGCTTCTGCCACAGCTTAATGTGCTATCAATTCCGGATTCCCGAATATGTCAGGATAGACGAACAATTTATGACAATCCGAATAATACATTGCACTGCAATTGTAAGTTCGATCGTGAATCACTTTGCCTTCTCTTGGCGTTCATATATGTATGTTAATTTTTGTATCTTATTGTTAATTGACGACTAACGCGTATGTATATGTGATATAAATGTATATACAATTCCTTTTTATTATTATATTCAAAGCTAAATTATCTATAGCATTATTACTTGTAATATATTCAAAAATTTTCTAAAATTCAAATTTATTAATATGAAATTGAATATTAAATTTAGATTTGAAATTTAAATTATTCAATTATTTTATAAATATTATAGGTAGTATTCTACAGACATTTAGTAAGATAGATTATTTTTTCATAAGTAAAAGAAGATACATATTATATTTACATATAGAGATATTGAAATTTCATCCCGACCGGAGTATCGGTTTTCAGTATTTTTTTTATGAGGTTTAAATTATTTAGATCTGTTGCAGCTATTTCGTGAAACGTCCGAGATGGTAAACTTGAAATCTGATACATGTAGAAGTTTGCACGGTTCCAAAATTTGGTAATTTGAAATTTTAAAAAGTCGAATGATTGGAGGTTTAGAAAGTTATCAGTAAGTAGATCCGGAAATTTTTGATCTTGAAAATTTTGAAAGTTTGGAATTTGAAAAGTTGAATCCTCGAAAATTTGTAAATTTGTCATTTGGAAATTTAAGTCTTTAAAAATTTTAGAACTTGAAAATTTTATTAGTATGTAAATGGTAACTAGTTAGGATTGTATTACGTTTATGCTAATAATTAACAGGGATCATAAAACGGATAATGAGCAAACATAATTTTATTGTTACCTCGAGAGCGAGTCAACTCCAAACATCACAATCAATGAAGCGACTATCATACAGCCCAAATAGATGCCGCAGATTAGATGAATTCTTTCCTCTGGAGGTCGTTCTAAATTCGGACTGTCGTCGGTATCGGAAGTTGCACCGCAAAATTTGGCACCACACGCCTCCGCCACAATGCTACTATTCAGTGTAACATTCGTTGGCACCGTGTCGATTCCATATGAAAGGACTGTGGAAACAATGGGAAAAATACGTTAAATCGTGATATATTACATTTGAAAATGTCAAAAATACATAAATGATAAATTGCCCATTAATAGAATAACTTTCTAACATTTCTAAGAATTATATTTTACACTATCAAATAACAAAAATTTATGACATAATAGCAACGCAAGTATTCTCTTATCATTCATATAATAATTATTATACAATTTCAATGTGTTCTCAAAATTGTAATTTTAAGCCATACGAATTTCATTCTAAATTATTTAATTAATTTTCCATTAGAAATAATCTAATTCAGGTCAATTGATTTTAGTGCATTCTCCAAGAGATCCGCGATCATGATTAGTTTCGGAGTTGGTTTCGAAAAAATTCAGATCTCGAGTCTTCTTCATCGTCAGCAGTAACCAAGCTTGCAAACGCGTAAATCCTTAGAGGACATTTAAACATTGATCGGTTTTAACCATTCCCCACATTCCTGATAAAAGTTTTCCACGATCACGAGTCTGTTCTTTTCACACGAATTGCGGAAAAAATTTCTAGACGACAATCGTTTTACGATATTAGAATTATGATCTTGGAATCTGCATCTCGCAAACACGAAGGATGCAGTAACGTTTCGTTCGATCCTTTCTCTTTGTAAGTTGATGAGCCATGTTTTATCTCGCCGGAAAACTTCGACATTCTTGGACAGGAAAGACCATTGACCCATTTTCCATTGCACCTTTGATTCTTCCTAACGAGAACTCATCCAGCTTTTTTCGAAGCTCCATAAAACATTCGGAATTTGTTATACGATTCTTGTACATTTTCTTTTTACGTACAATATTTCACAGAAATTTTTGTATACATTCTGTATGTTATGTAAAATATTCCGAAACTTCGTCACCACTTTAATGAGAAAATTGCGAATTTTGATGGATTTTCACATTTTTATGAATGTAATTCAAGAAATGGAACCTGAATAGAAATTTGTTTCATCTGCTAAATATTAAAATAAATACTCTACTTCGAATATTTCATATTATATTCATGTTATATTCATACTGATATATATATATATATACATGAATATTTCATTTTTGTATATTATATGCAACGTGTGCATTTCTGCACCTTAAAATTTGCTAAAAGTACATAAAAATCAACAGTCTATTAGTGACATACGATTGTCACGATTATATTAAACATAGTTAAAGTTGGAAACAATCTGGAAATGTACATAGAAATTACAAGATATTTACTGCAGATGATTGTTATAAATATTTATAGAAAACTTTTATATTGTACATATTGTATGTGTTACATAAAACATTTCGTTAGCAATGTACCGAGACAGGATTGTCATGATTATATTGTTTAAATTTGGAACCAGTTGAAAAATGTATATAGAAGTTACAAGATTTTTACAATTTTTTTCAGATTTTCTAATTTAAAAATATTAGTATACCTGCAATTAGGCAGATATTTAGTATGAATGTAATATAAAAATGGTCTCATTAAATATCGAGTCTTATTAATATAACGCATAATTGTCTGTTTAAATAATTGTGCGATCTATATAAAATATGTAATTGTAGCAAATATTTTGTGGTTTTCACCCACATTTTCAGATTTGTTCCAAACTTTACCAATACAATCGCGATAATGAAAATTTCAAATGTTTGCATAGCGCACATAATGTATTTGTAAAAGGTTTCAACAAGTGTTGGAATACGTTCATGAGCCAATTCTTATTTCTTCGTCTTTAGGACATAGTGTGCAGCTTGTCCGGGGTTTCGCGTGCCTTTCTATACGACGGAACGTTAAAACTTTCAGGTATCCTTGAATTTCCGGGCATCGAATTGGAAGGCTCGTGAATAAGCCTAGTTCTCCCGTGGGACTCGAACGAAAAGCGAACCAATATACGTTTTCTGTCACTGAAAAGGGAACTGGCAAGTTGTTTTTCGACGCTTCTATACGTTCGATCATTTATTTCTTGGTTTTACGATTGTGAGAAATAAAAGAAAATAATAAAATTCTCGACGTGTTATATCTGTTCAAACAAAGTTATCGAATATCGGCTGTCAAGTTCTGCTCTATACTAACATCCAGGTTGTCTTTGATTTACTTAGAGATTTTATTTTCTGTATAATATTTACATGGTGTAGTTCACGCTCTGCGTTGGAACTTCTGCGATTCAATCTTAGAATTGTTATTAATCAATCAAACTTTGATTAACTCTTACGTTACTAGGTTTTCGATTTCTATCTTTATTGAATTTTATTGATTTTTTAATTCTTATATAAGATAGAAAGAATAAATTCGGTCTCTGGTTACCAACCACGCTATGTTACGATTCTTTGAAAAGGATGAAGGAACATTCCGCAGAAGGAATTTTTTCAGTTGAAGTTGCCAGTGAGTTAAGTGCAGATCCAAAAAGATAAGGATGACAAAAGGATTCCAAGGGAAGCGTAGTTCTAGGAGCGTAGGATTGTGTCTGTGTATCTTGCTTTAAAATATACATGTATAAGAGACAATGAAATTTTCAAATACGCGCTTAATGAATATAATCTGTTATATTAGTGTATTATATTCCGTTAGAATATTACATCATAATTCAGAATTTGAATTTCCTTTATAAAATTACAAGATGAACTATCCAAGCAATTTATAAAACGAAATAAACGTTTTCACACTATTTTTAATATTTATTGTATTGTATATTATATTATATTTTAATACTTTATTATATTATATAATATTTATTATATTATGATATATAATTTTATTACATTTTAATATATTATATTATACATTATTATATCATAATAATATATATTTATTAATATTTAGTTATATATAGAGAGAGAGATATTAAGAAAGATTCCAAACATATTGGCTTTGAAATCAGCAATTCACGTATCCATTTCGCCAAAAAATAATTCTCTACAACTACTTGAAAGCACAAAAAACTCTCTGAAATTTGAAAAACGTGTCAAAAGACAACCGACCATATGCTAGAACAACGTTCGATCGTCTGAAGGCAATGACAAATTTTAGCGCAAGCTCTCGCAGATTAATTCAAGCCGTTCTCTGGCGTATGCGTCGCAAAATGGAGATTCGAAATAATCTTCGGCTCAACGGGTTCAGCTTCAAATCGCTTTTAAGCAAACGGTTTTATCGGCGACATTATACGATGCACATGACACATTACTCTTGCGATTCACAGCTTGTTCCGTTCAAAAAAGAACATGAGTAACATGAGCAAAAAGTAACATTACAAACAGGGAGCTTGATCAATCAATCAGTATTAAAATCCAGCTCAGTTCTTTTCTTCCTTTTTTTCTTTCACACGAAAGAGAGTCAGAAAGCTTTACGTTTATTTTGTTTCGTTGTTTTATTGCTCATATCTGAATAACTCTATCGTTTTACCTCGTTGATGAAGTTGCGAATTAAAGTTCCGTTTCGAATTTGAACGGCCGAACGACGTTTTCTGATACAGCAAATTTCACTGCAATTAAAGTTACTTTATCTTTTTGCACGTAGCGAACCTTCGAAGGGAGGACGCACGTATGAACTGATGGGCTGCTGGCGTTAGTAGCGAAGAAAAGAAAAAAATTACATCTGCCTTTATGTCAAAGCGTTTCCGTGATCAACCAGAAGGGCTTAGAGTCGCTAATGACATCCCTTTAGCGAAATAAAACTTTTCCTATGAATGCTCTCCGCTCCAATTTAAACTATCATAAATGGCATCATAGAAATCTAGATTATTAGATATTTACGTATATGAAACTACGAAAGAATTTTTCAAATCTGATACAAAATAATAGATTAAATAACATGTTTGTAGTTCTTTGTTTCGCAAAATTTTTCAGGCTTACCCTAAAGAAATGAGCAGGAATGTTCATGAAATGCGTGACATGCTAATGAAAACACGATTGAAACTCGAAGGGCCGTAAATATTATAATAGGAATATGATAGGAATTATTAATGCAATAAACATAAAATAATTTGATAGAAATGATTAAACAGACCAATATTCCTGTAAAGCAAAAAAATTGCTCTTGCAGAAAACTATTACTCTACCAAACCTTCCATATGTGTATCATATTCATGTGTATCACATGTATAAGTTCTATTGTAGAAGTTTACTAGGTCGCGTATGTTTATGTAAATTCGTATTTTTATAAATATTATTCAATAGAAATTTGTTTTATCCATTACATTATTGTAGTGAATACATATATCATCTTGAATATTTTATTTATGTATAGTGGCTCACAAAAGTATTCGAACAGTTACTTTCTAATTTTTTATGAATATGTTATGTGCATCACACAAAACCTTTTAACATTTCGTTAGCACTCTAATGAGACACTACTATCGAAATTATGACAGTTACATTTGAGGTCGATCCGAAAATATATATACCTACAAGTTACAAGGTATTTATTACGAACATACATTTAACGAATAAATTAGTATACAGCATAATAGCTTCAAACTTATAATTAGTACTAAAAATGGTTTCACTTATATATTATGACTAGTTAATACAGTGAATAATAAATTGACTGTTCAAACATCGCAGTGATCTTTGCAAAAGTGTATGCTTCTAATAAATATATTCTAACTTCTATATATATATTCAAATTGAGTTCAAATTTTACCAATATGTACAATCGCGATAGTCATGCCTCATTTGCTATGCTTAGCGTATATGCTGCTAGTGACATTTTAAAATATTTTGTATGACGCGTAAAAAGTTTTTAGGAGAGTTTGAATACCTCCTTCAGCCGTTTCATGCATACACATTCTATGGTTTATGTGGAAAACGTTCTTGTTTTATCTCTCGGTCTTCAACGCCAAGCAACTTGGCGCGTAAAGGCGCAGATTCAAATCTTGCTTCTTGCCAAGAAACATTACAATTATACGCACCTGCCGAAGATATAAGATTCCCCCAAACTTGTGCCATCTGGTAAAACATGAAAAACAGGCCGAAGAATCTCGTGACGAGGACATCCTGAGCCACATTCGATAGAGTGGTGTATGCTTCTGCGACGACCGTTAAATAAGTGCATTTGGCGCACCAGAGTGGCCCTGCACCGATACCAACCATCAATCCAGCTGGTATCATGGTGTAGAATTTTGGGTAGAATTGTGCAGCCATAAACGGCACATAAGTCAGAATGGACAATGATATGGTCCATTTACAGCCCAGCCAGCTGTAATGAGATACGAAGCGGCGATAAGATTGTTTCTACGTTTGTTTACTGTGCTTTCAACCTCCCAGGTTATCAAGTGTTCTTCGTAACGTTTTCGTGTTTCGAAGTACTCGAGTAGTGTGTTCAGTTTAACAAGTTGAACCGCGTAGAAAGTTCGACAGAATGCTACGGTGGAATTCCATTTAACTGAACTACGTCTACTGACACGGAAAATTTAGTTACTGCCTGATTAAGTGAATTTCTGCATGCATTAAATTAAATTACTCTCTTATCCCAATGTGAACTATTGTTTAAACCAGAAATCATGAAACGAGGAGGAGTGAATTCGTATTATACGAATCACTGGAGTATAAATTTGTTTGTATTCTTGATGAGGCGGAATGAAACGGAATTCTACTGTATAAGCTTGTCAGACTGCAGATGTTTATGCGAAGTCATAGTTTTATAAATATAATTCAATCGAAATTTGTTTTATCAATTGCATTATTGTAGTGAATACATTAAATAAATAAAAAATAAATTTTTGCACTTTACATATATTTATCTTTAAAGTTTTTGTAAATGATCTTAAAAATATATGCAGTCCACTAGTATTGCTTTTAATTTACAATTTACAATTATAATTTACATAATTCTATACTATAATTAATTTGAAATATAAAAATGTATCTCAATCAGTTTACGTTTTTCAAGCTTTCATGGAATGTTTGCAAAGATATATAAAATTAATTGATTCATTGACAAGGTGGCAAAATCTTGAAGAGCAGTATATATCTATTTGTTCATTGTTAAGAGTTAATCCGAAGAGCGTATTTGACGTTTACCACAGATATGGCGCAAAAGATACAAAATCGAAGATCAGAAAGAAAAAGCTTGACAACAAGTCTATTTCTGTTGATTTTTTTATTTGGATGGATATCGCTTGTTGGCTGTAAGGGATCATATTAACATGACATGGTTGCAATGACAAACAACACGTTATATTTTTTAGTTATCTTTTCGATATACGATTCGTTCAGAAGCTCAGATCATACATTCAGAAGTGCAGAAAAGTGATGTTATAAACGTTATTTTTCAAAATTATCTTAAAATTTCCTATTATTTGTCTCATCTTTTTGCAATAGATGAAACCTAAGAAATTAAGTCATTTGTTTCTTGGAAATTGAATATTAATGGTGTATTCGAATAACGAAATCAATAAATTAACAAGAATGGAGTTGATTAATTTGGTTTCTGAATGGCTCATACATTATTATTTTTTTATATATTAGGAGAAGAATTAAATAAAAGATGCCTTTTAAAAATTTGTTAAATTCACAAAGATTTTACAAGAAAGATTGGTGGCTATAAACACTTTTATTCTTTACTCTACACACTTTACTTAACATTGAAAGAAAAATTTATAGGAATATTAAAACATACATTTTTGGCGCACAAGCCAGATTACCGGAAGCGATTCTGAAGATAGATAGTGATACTAAATAAGGGTGAGAATTTCATGGACGATAAAATTCGATAATAAACTTTACTACTTCCATGCTGTAACCGAAAGCAGTCTCACGAAGAATCATAAATCGTTTCATAAATCGCAATTGACGACAAGATTCTTGAATTCTTCTGAGCTTTCAAAATCATCGGACACGAATCCCCGTCTGGACACAATTTCTCCATTTTCATTTCTCTCTTAAAAAGAGAAGAAAAGGAAGGAATATAGATCATTTCTTTTCCTAGTTTATGAATAAGCGACGCACGCAATTTCATTTTACACGATTGTACCACTTTACTCGAGCCTGTAAACGCAATACAATGCGGTACATTAGAAAACACAAAGGATGAACGCCCTTCAGCCGCGACTCTTGATTCTTTTAAAGTAAATGAGTCATGTGCGTTCGGACAACGCCGAGATGAAAAGCGGAACAACGCCGCTACTATTCGCAACGTCTCTTAAATATGCTGTAACGCTAAGACATACGCATCTATTCTGTTTCAAAAGTGATACAATTCAAGCTACTTTATATAATTCACTAAATTCGGTTATGAAATTACAGTCACCGCGATGGAACATCTGGTGAATGTTTCACCTTCGACGTTTTTATTAGAAATTGTTATTGTCGCGAAAAATTACGAGGTTGAATTTGAGACGGTGCAATATCTTCTTGCAACTTCTTTGGTCGATAATTTCTAATTATGTCACGGTTTGGGTTAGGTTTCTACATAGACGCCTTTATTGATTTAAAATCTTCTGTCGAAGAAACTTTAAATGTTGAGAGAATCCTGGTATCTGTTGGAGATTTAGTTACAAAACTGTCTTCAAAGTGGATTAAGAATGGTTTCGTTCTTGGGAATTATGATGGAATATTCTGCGTAGAATGAAAGAGATCTTTGTAAATTTTGCAGTGCCGATCTGAGATTTTTATCGAGTTTTCCAAGATAATTTCTACTAAAAGTTTCCAATAAATTTGAAAATTGTAATATCCGTGACATACATATTTGTAGATTTGTAAATCTGTGATCTATACTGAATTATTTCAGATGACTTTTCACTGAGTTTCTAATAAATTATTAGATGCAGGAAAAAGCATACTCCCGCAAGTTTTTTAATTTGAACATCACTTGGTAATTGATATGTATATATTGTAAATGACAAATGGGCTGCTAGATTTTGAAATATATTGCTTTCAAAATTACACGATAAATTTACGAAATTTACGAGAAGTCGACAGCAGAATTGACATTATAATATATGATAATATTTTCGAAATGTTCTTAGGCATCATAAATCACATATTTTATCCTGAAATTAAATAAAATCCTAGGTTTGATAATATGAGAGTAATTAAAGACGTTCTTGAGTATCAAATTGCTCTTCTTTAAAAAATAGAAAATGTAATTTAAATTTTTCCTCTGTGGTCTTCTAATAATTATTAAATATACTTCCTTCCTCGTAATCGCAAAAGGATTCCAAATAATTATTCTCAAGTGTTCGACAAATTTTGATTATGCTTTAATTTTGCGATTTAACAAATGACCTGTAAATAATAAATCTATCTATTAGATATTCCATTTAATTCTACGATATAAATAAAAGGATATAAAAGATCATATACATCTTTGATTGACGCACAAACGAAAGATGAATAATCGTGACTTTTCATTAAATTGTGGATGTTTTGACAGATATTTATTCTTAAATAGGAAGATATTTCTTTCATTCACTAAATATTGTAAGTGATTTACTTTGTATACTTTATACATATATATATATATTTCTTTACATTATGTGTATGCTGTATATTACTTCAAATTTCCTATAAATGCATAAAAATCCGCGATCATCTTTTCTCTGTTTCTTAATATGTGTACAGTGACTCACAATTAATATTCGGACATTCCATGAAACTTAAGCATTATTTAACTTATCTCTGTTCATTTAAAAAGTATATACAGTAAATAATATATTAAAACGTATGCTTTTGCCAACTTCGATAATTGTTTTAATATATTAAAAATCAATTAACTAGTTAACTATTATAAACGAATGAATACAATAATAATGTCCCGCATTCTATAGTGTTCGAACATTAATATAAATCATTATATATATTTGGAATTGATCAATCTAATATATTGATATTACATTAATCAATTAATATATTAATTAGTTAATATATTAATATTGAATATTATAATTCAGTTATTAAAAGCATCCCCTGTAATAATTGATTATCAAAAAAAATGAGGAACCACATTACCTTATAATCAGAGTCGGCAGAAAGATATTGCTGAAGATCAAACTGCCATAAATTGATGCCAGCGTGAAGGTACCCAACGATCCATCGGCATTAATCGAGCTCTGTAAATTCGTCGCGCCCATGAATGCCGTGAAGTTCACCATAAACGCGATTCCAATTATCAGAACGTTCCTCGTGATACGCCATCGTTCAATAGGTTTAAAGCCAGTCCTCTCCGATCGTACTTTCACAAATTGTCCTGTCGTGTCCGTTTTATCCAACGACATGATTCGTTTCACGTTTCTCCCGCGATTTTAATTACGATCGCGACAAATCCTTCCGCCAATGTCTGGCGTCAAACGCGTTTCTAGAATCACGTTCGACGTTCGCGCGACGCCGCATAAAAATGTGTCTTTCATAAGCAAACGGCACGTATCGACCTATACACCGACGATCAGACGGCGAGTGATGAAATTTATTGGCAGCTTGACTGAAATATTACCGCGATATCACTGCGAAGGTCCGACGTTATCAATGGTCCTCTTCGAACGATTATGTATTACACAATGGTCTAGCTCTGATCACTGAGTAACGATCTTCGAGCGATATTCACAAAATCACGAGCGAATGATTAGGTAGGTCGGGAAGTAACTTCGATCTCATAATTGCTGTTTCTCGTAAAGTGAGTTTCCTTTATTGGGGCGCCTGCAACAAAAAGCTACAATCGTTCTAACGCAGTTTACGAGCTTCGAAGAGTGCAATCGTGCTTCTTGTATTAGAGAACACGTGCATAATTTCATCATAATTTTCTTTCATTTGTATTCATTTCGGATAATATATATTCTGTGGTATTGAAGATATTTGGCCAACTTGTTTAACTTTAAAAATAGAATTATTTTATTATGGCAGATAACAGTCTGGAGGTTAAAAATCTTTCAGTTCGAAAATTATCCTCATTCAAAGAACGATAGAATATTTAATATTCAATTTCACTTTTGTGTTAGATAAGTTTCTTATGACTGTAGATACTTTTGTAATGTAGTGAGAAACAGAATTAATCTAATTTTCGTAATACGAAAGTTTCAAATTGGAGAAAGAACTTTAATGAAAGTTTAAATAAAATCTCTTTTATATTTGCATGTAATACTATTCCCTTATGCAATAGCTCTTTTATATTTTATAGTTATAAATGTGAACATTTTTGTGACAAGAAACAGAACTTTTCTAACTAATTACAGTTTGAAAGTCTGTCTGTATGAAAATTTATTAAAAATTCCAGTAGAAAGAAGATTGAAGAAAGGAGATCCAGTAGAAGAAGTGTGAAAATTTGTGAATGTATTATTCTGCAAGATTTCTAATTTTACTTCTCTGTTCAACGATTCCTTTGAACTTTATAATTTAAAATATACATAACGCACTATAATGGTTCCCATGGAAAGCAGAGTTTATTCAGTCCCCTTAATAATTTAAAAATGATTAAATACTATTTTCTAGAATATTTTTAATACAAAAATATTACAGGCATTCCTCTCATAAAATACTCAAAGTAAAATAGAGTAAATATCTATCTTATATTTGAAGTTTATAAATGGAGACGGGACCAATCGTCCCTGTCTTGTAGACAAGGCAAATGGCATCCTATTATCTATCGATAATGACACATTGGCATGATGAAATGGATTTAACCTACAAAATAACCAACCTGTTCACGTTCCATTGACGGGCTACACGTTATATAGCTATGCGTCGAGACACGAAGGGTAGTATAAGTTATTGACACAGCGATGTTTAGTGTGAATGGCGAAGGAGCAAACTTATCTTAGTGAATGATCGAGTGACTCTCATTATGAGGTAAGTTCCATCCGACATTAGTATGACTACACACGTTACACTCTATCATTATGATGATATTAGTACCTTACGCACAACAGTTTAACTTGTCCATCAGAGGTATTACGTCAAGAAATTGTGGGTTTATGATTTTACTTTTATTAAGATTTAAGGTTTCATTAAAGGATTAAAAAGCTAAAGATAGATATGTTAATTTGGGAACTACGCCAACTTCGTTGACTGTATTTTATTTTAAAATATAAAATAAACGTATAAATTATTTATTTTACACTTTATTGTGTATATATTATTTTAAAATTTATTTGTAAAGAAAATGGGATGAACATTTTTTGTGCAGGATACTTTTAAATCTTTTTAATTATTAGACATTTTTTAATTGAGTCGATATATTATTTCGTAATCTTATTTGGATACTTTCTATATTTTTACATGCGTGCACTTTGTATTTTGAAGTCTCTTATAAATGCATATAAATTTACAATTTATTGATTATATAAGTTATTATATAACTTAACGAAACACTGGAATTAATATTTGAAGGTTCGAAAGTATAAAAAATAAAGTATTCTCGAATTATAATATTCTATTAAAGTATTCCAGTTCTGAAACTTTAAGAATACAGAGGAATGATAGAGAGTTAACCAAGATGAATACACCATTCTTCACTTTGACGTTTACATGATACTTTTTCCCACCTTTTCAAAGTATTTTCAATAAGATGTTGGTTGATGATTGCTTTCGGAGTAGAATTTCCCGTTCAGTGATTGATAAGAGAGATCAAGAGGGGAATGTTAAAAGCACGATGTACAGACATTGAAAAATGTACCACAGATGGAGGAAGAGAAATGAAGTTTATTGAAAGAAGCACGAAACGTGTAAAACAACTGTGGCACCACTTTGTGGAAGATTCTGTTAACTTGCTGAAAAATAATGTATATTTTCCTATAGTTGAAGTGCTTTATAAGTCATTTTTGGTACATAATTTGGTAAATCTTATTAGTTTACTCAATTCTGTTGTTTTTGTTTTTGATACCTAAAACAGACTTAAAATTGATTCTTAGTGCAAGCTGCTTAACAAAATTTGTATTAGAATGTCACAAACAATATTATGAATTTTATTTAGTATTCAAACTGATTTAGGAATCCATATATTCAACAACTATTAATATCATAAACAAATATAATATATTACAACAGAATTGAAATTAAAACACAAACAATTCATTTAACAAAATTTTTATAAAAATTTCATGAGCAATACCATGAATACTATTTGGTATTCCAACCAATTAAAAAATCAAGAATAAAACACAATAAATTTGTATTAAAATAAGAGAACAGAATCGATATTAGAGCAATAAAATTTCCATGAAATGGATGTTTAAAGTATGCTAATATATTCAATCCATCTACGAACAATTTTTAATATGGAATCTCGGGGATAGGATAAATGCCGAGAAGAGGAATGTACATATGTCTGTTTCGATATTGCAACATTCAAGCCGCTGAATATGAATATTTATATCGACACATGGACGACTGAGACAAGTTACACGATTTACGTAGTTCAAGATGGTGATCTCAAGGTTAGCGGTTGGAGGAAAAACTAGGATTTTAAGAAAAATTGCATAACTGTAGGATATTTTCATTTGTAATCGATTAACAGATAATTTAAATAAAGGTTCCCATTATCAACATTCTATCGCGTTCTCCGGTTAGCTCGCATGTATGACTAACAGTTTGAACCTATTTGCTATTATTCACTTAATACAATAACTATTCATTTAGAAAATACATTATAACTATATTATAATTAACAATAGAAATAAATAAAATATTTTAAACTTCTCAATCAACAAAAAATAAAAATCAATAAAATTAAAATCAATTCAATGAAAATAAAAAAGGTTGAAAAGTTTCTTTCCATACTATTTTTTAAACTATACTCTAATAAAAAATTAAAAGAAATATTCCAACTCGTCACTAACTAAACAATCTCTTTTCATACAGCTTACATAAGAAAAATTCCAAAAATGATTTTTCTTTATATATGGCCAGCTATAAAAACCCGGCAGAAATCTCAAACTATAAATACACTTATCTAGTAGCATGAAATAAAGCCACAAACACATGTTTCCTTGTTTAAATATAATCGAAAATTAGTCAAGGTAAAGCCGCGACTAATATGACGAAAATTAAGAATCAGTGCAACCTTGGACTAACAGTACTTTTTTTAAAAAAATAAAGTTAGACAATATCGACATTCACTTCGAACTTAAACACGAATAGATGATCAGTATCGATTGTATATGATTAATATCAAGACGTACGATTGTCTCAAGAAACAATACGTCCTTGAAGATCTTTATTCGTTGCTCCTTTCACGAGGTTCGTTCTGGAACTGGATACATTTTCAATTCCACTGATACACGCCTGGCTAGCTGCCTAACTATCATACGACCTTACAATTACGGTGCTGCAACCGGTTACCATGGATTCGTATAGGAGATTGTAAAACGATTGCATGAGTTGTGAATGTTTGAGAGGAATAATTCTTAATGCATGTGTAGAATTACGTAGGAACTTCGTTGACTTTAGAATGATTACTTTGATTCATCAACTTTAAGAATAAAGATATAAGGGGAAGCTACAAGAAGAAGATATAAGAAGATAGTTTTCATTACCATAAATTATTGACTGATATTAATCTACTAAAGTCCACCGTTGCATTAACGCAACATCTCCTCGTAATATTTTCCGATTAATATACATTGCCAAATTTTGTTTTTTTAACATTGTGGCTATATAAGAGAACTCCACAGATTCAGTTAGTATTTCTTTTTTTTTGCCATTACTTTTCCATCTTGATTCTACAATTTTACTAAATTCTAAGATATGTTATATAGATCCTAAAATTTCAAGAAATTGAATTATGATAAGCCATTGCTTGGTTCTTAATTAGAGTCCTTAATTTGAGTGACTTTGATAGAATAATAAAAGTTGATTTTACAACAGTTATTTAAACAAATGTACAGATACAACAAGTGGATATAAAAATCAGGGTGCTACAGAAAATGGACTTCTTTGGTAATTATCATAGCAAAAAGACTCCCAGGGACATTCTCATGAAAAAAATACGACAGTAGGTAATCATACATTATTAAAAAGAACCATGTGGCTCTTTAAGCACCCCTGTAGGTAAGGATTATTGATCATTACTATCTTAGTACACTAAGGGTTAATAGCACTGGGAGTCGGAATACTCTTAACTTCAATATTAACAGCAAAAAGAAAACACTATAACTCATTTCCCGAAAGAAGAAAAAAAGTGTTACTATTTTCTTCTCTTTCATTACTATCTTTTTTTATTATCAATCTTTTATACAAAACACTGAACGATTAATCGCATAAAGGAACTCCAACTGCGAAATTAATTATCTCAAAGAACCCTCGAGGAATAGTCTCGTTAAATAATCCCAAAAAGTAGAAACGTCGAGTTACTAAATCGGTTTATCCAAAGAGGCCTGACTAATTATTTGTAATTTCCTGCGTTGAAGCTACTCCATCATCTACAGCCCCTGGATACGTATGTTCTGCTATCGAAAATTAGAGGAAATTAACATAGCTAGGTTCCATGGAAACAGAAAAGCTATTAAGTATATTGACAACTCGCTTCATGATCTCATTACGTCTTCGTTGCAGCGGAAATTTCGAAAAGCAACAATGGGTGTTCCACAAGATAGACGTCTCATGATACAATTGTATGCATCATTTTCATGCATTTGCATACTTATCATATTTGGCCCCGAATATAACAACTTTAATAGGCACATACGAAATTAGACGACGAATATACTGATGGCGACGTCAGGTGATCGTACTTCAAAAATATGATAAATCGGATTTTGAATTTTTTATCAAGAAGCAGTTCTAAAACTCAGTATATTTATTCGATCAATCCTATGCTACAAAAATTGTTTCTTTCTTTGATTTTTCTGTTATTCATCAAATATTGGGATACGTTTTTCTTCATTGCTTTATATTTTTTATCTATCTCTCTCTCTCTCTCTCTCTCTCTCTCTCTCTCTCTCTCTCTCTATACATATATATATATATATATATATATATATATATATATATTTCTTATTATAAAATATAACGTATTACTGTCTGAATTGTATATCTTAATTAACATTTCTAGACTTTCTTTAATTAACTGTTAATTAGATGATTACGGAATATAATTTCAGACACGGGTTTTGTACAAAATATGAAATCATATATCGTATATTATATAAAATTGGAGAATTCATCTACATATGTAATATGTTGCTTCAATCATGCAGTTTTTCATACTTTCTAAAATTTTCAAAGTTTTGCTTGTGATAATATTAAACGATCTGTGTAATTACACTATATATGTACACATTTGGCTTTCATAAATATTCGTCAACTCATCAGCTAGTTTTAGACTTGCATCTTCAAGCCTAACAGGTTCTTTATTTTCAATTATGTCATATCACTTTTCTACTTAATTATTACGTAAAATAAAAATAAAGAGATCAACAAGAATGCACTTATCACATTTTTCCGGATTCTTCAATTATTTAAATCACTATAAAATCATTCTTACTATCCTTTCGATTTAAACAGAGGAATGTAAAAAATCCATCGGAAAGAAATCAACTAGTTACCGCTGAGTAAAGCGCCGCGGCATTAAAACAGGAATCGTAGTCGTTAGAGTTGGAGTTAATTTATCGATCGATTACCACATTATTCCTACGAGAGTACGACTTAACATTCAGATTTATTTCAAACTCCGGACTATTTCTGCCTCGTAACATTTCAAAATTGTAATCCGAACGAATCGCCACAGAAACAACGCGCACTAGCTTCTGTGACCGTATCAAATTTATGCTTTAATCCAGGAGTGGGCGATCCTCGAATTTCGAGGTTTTAATTAACAGTAAACAGTGATTTACATTCGTGCCACGGGATGTATTTCGTGTAACCTGGAATTTTGCAGAATTTCGACGTTCTTTCACGCCAAACGTCACACTTTTTTTAAATCATAAGTCTGTAGCGTTTGAGCCATCCTGTGATTCATATGTTTTCTCGGACAGTTGAAAGTTATTGTAGAAGCAATGGAATTTGTTGCGACAGAAATTTTAGAAAAAGGAAATTGAAATTTTGGCTTCTCTTCATAATTTTGCAATTAAACCACACTATGTACAATATTTTCAAGTTTCCACATTACATATAGGACAACCTAATTACTATCACATAAATTAATTAGGATGTCCTGGAACAGCCATCCACGTCTACATTCTTCACACCATACGATCTAGTAGAATTGTGTAATTATATTTTTCTTACATCAACATACTTAACATTCTTCAGACACGATATCACGTTTCATAGACTTAATTGCTTTCGGAAATATCAGGGAATTATTATATACCATACCTAATCGGCAATAATTACACGGTTAATTTATTCCAATTGACTTTATGAAATCTTGCATAATTTTGTAACGAATAATGCGTAGTGTCTCTTATGGTTTTGTTCATGATTCTGTATAGGAACGACACGACATTGGGATCGATACTAGGATTACAAACAGAAACGTCAGGTGCATGACGATATCTGTCGCGTCAGATGAAATTTCCTCGAGAGCAGAATATTTCCCCAGCGATGAATTCATGTAGTACGCTGCCACGACAATTTTTCAATAATTTTCCCTTTGAGAACTGGATGATGTTATTCTAAACGGAAAACGGGTGGCTTCTATGTTTGTCATAACGTTTTTCCATCGAATTGGCAATCGTTGGAAGTTGACACGAATTTCAATTCGCAATTAATGCCGAATGAGGCACAGTAATGACATATACGGTAAAGCAGATACGTGGTTAATTACTTTATTCAGTGACAGGATCGAAACTCAGTCGAATACACATTCAATACATTATATGGAAATCTCAGAGAGAGAGAGAGAGAGAGAGAGAGAGAGAGAGAGAGAGAGAGAGAGAGAGAGAGAGAACAATAAATCACATTTTCCATTTTTGATAAAAGAACAGTTTTAAAGACCAGTACGTTGCCAATTAGTTCTCTTGTTATTGAAATCGTACTATTATTTGCTTTTGATGTTCAACATTTATTTTTCTACGCTCTTTATAATTTAAAAAATGTTGTTCTTAATAATAAAATATCGAAAATATTAAAAAAAGAATAAAATTCTATACATGAGGTCTTAACAGTTACATCCTAAACTACTACAAAAATTTGGCAGTCACATCTTTGAAAATTGAGAGGTTTTTTCCACTTTTAACTATTTTATATTAAAATATTAAGATTCAATCATAAAATGACAGTACAATAAAAAATCTTTTCTATAACCGCCATATTTTTTTTCATGTTCTGCAATATGACAATTACGAAATATTTATAGAAATCTATCGAATCTACTAATATAAAATTCAGAGAATAAGAATTAATGTTATTTATGCCTGACAATATATTTCGCTAATTATAGAATAATTGCACCACAAAAGCTATCGGATTTCGCATCCAGAAAAAATTCATTCTATTCTTAACGCTTAAAAATATATATACATACCTACTCTTTTAATTGTGAGATAATTACACCATAAAATTTATCAAGTTTCATTGAGAAAAAGTACATTCAAGTTTTTCTTGTACGTTATTATTTCATTTTCCTACTTCTAATGTCTGAATGTATGTTCTGTTAATTACAAATTAATTATTTTGTTTGGAGGAAAACAAAAGAAAAAATTCATACGTATATACGTTGCAAGTTTGCTATTTGGAAACGTACCCTGTTAATTACAAAATAATTACAATACATCTACCAGCGTTTCGCGCAAAATATAAGAAAAATACAATTCAGGTCTGCTTTTCTTATATTTTTCAATTATAAAATAATTCCAATAAATAATATTATGATGTTATAACTATGGTTCATAAATTATATTAAAAGGACACTACAAAAGTTTACGATGCTATATTCAGTAGGGTTAAAATACTACTTTATTAATTACGAATTAATTAAATCTGAAGCTTAGCTGGTTTCATTCAAAAGAGAAAGGATTTCGTAGGTAGCAATTTTAATATTTCTTGCAATTAAGCATAGAATTGCAATAATTAAAATAATTTGAGTAGAGATCCAACGGTTGGACTAGTTCGTACTATAATACTTGTAATATTGCTGGATTGACTAGACAACAATTTGTACATTGCATGTTCTTTTTCAATTTTATAATTTATTATTGCAGTCTCATAATTTCACGTTAAGTAGGATATAATTGCGATATTAAAACAAATTTAATGAGTTAAGTTAATTAAATAATATACGCATTTTTAAAAGTGATTCATCCCATTACTTTACTACGAAAGTTAGCAAGCATTATTATACTTCAGCACTTTAAAAATATTTAAACAAATGTTTCTAACATGAAATCTACCTTACATAATTTTACAATAGAATATATATTATGCATACATAATTATAATAAAGAGTGGTATAGTAAAAAAAAGTGGATTCAATGAAAGTTCAATTAAAGTCAACTCTAATTTTGATAAAAATTCACGATTAATATTTTTAGTAATCACTAAAACAAAGAATCCGGAATCTGTCATTTTGACAAGTTTAATCGTTCTAATGTTAGAAACAAGCTTTATTTCGTCAATAATTATTCTATGTACCTTACCTTTGAAGTTTAATCGATGATTATTTTTTCTTTAAACCCTTGATACGTCTCTACCACATCAACTTCCTCTATTTTTCCTCTCTTTTATCCGAAATCGCGCCGCAAATCGCTCGCAGGTGCGCAACGAGTAAAATAACACTGATCGAACACGAAACCTCGCGGTCAAACCTTCATCCTGTTCCGCCCCACCTCAACATCTTTTCACAGCGAGAGAACAGCTATTTGAGTAGGGATTTCGATGCTTATTGAGTCGAACCGCGGCTATCTGTATTCCAAACACACGGTCGATTGTTACATCTCGTATTTGATCCGGGGATTCGCCATTTTTTGCGATTTCCTTATAGATGCGAGGAAAATTCGATTTAGAAAGGGAGCTCAATGTATTTGGTTCCTCGGTTATACATATGTTTGAATCGAAAGCATGAATTTGCTCCCGAAATTTTTTAAAGGAGAAATCCTCATATAATTGAATTCATTTTCCTATTGTTTAAATCTTCTTGTTCAAGGCTCAATTGTATCATCTTTTGTCTAACATTGACGTTGGCACTATTGCCAAATGACACATGGTTTATCAAATAAAGTGCTGTATTCTTAACAGATATCTTAATAGATTTATATAGACTTCTTAATAGATAAGTACACTGTAAATAGTACATATGGTTTTGAATTGCACGTAACCAGTTACACGAGGATTGTCTGCAATAATAGTTTAATAGTTTATTTGCAAAATTTCTTGGAATATTCCTAAATTTATTCGAAGTTTCACATTGTTCTAATCTTATAGTTCTAAAAAAGATTCTAAAAGAGATTCTAGAAGAAAATTCTAGAAGATTCACTGCAGGCAGTACAATCGTATAATATGGCTTTGAATCAGATGCAATTAATTAAATACAAATAGCCATAACAATTTATCTGCAAAATTTCTCAGAATATTTCAAATATTATTCCAATTCTTGAATTATCCTAATCTTACTATTTTAAAGAAAGGGATTTTAATAACATCGAATATTTTCACACATGAAGATCCGAAAGAGCTGGGAGCGAATGGAAATATCGAGTATCGATATTCGACGTTCCCAATTCCTTAATGTACTCACCGCGTAACATTTCGAATCTCAAGAGAACACGGTCGTTAATCGTTTATTCTATGTTCTCGTGTCAAATTCATGCTCTATCAATTTTTATCGATTTATAATTGTCTTTTTGGAATTATATGACATAATTCCTTCGTCAAATAGCTGATAACGAATGACAGAGTGCGTGTTACAATATCTTTATTTCTACAGTTAAATAATCTAGAGTTATCAGCATAAAAATTTAAATGACCGTAGCAAGGCCAAATGATACAGTTAATTATCTTCACTGATCCTAAGAAATATCACGTTTCGTTTGATATTATAGTTATTTTTTACTTTTCAAAAGTATAATTTCGAAGCACGATGTAACAACAATATAACAATACCCGTGACAATAATTAATGTATTAATTATAATAATAGTTATAGTACAATTATGATAATTAGATGCTTATATTTTTTAGATGCGTATATTAATCTCTGTACAAACTGGATTATGATGTAAGATTCTTATTAAGGAGATTTCTATCTTTTCTCATCACGTTCATTACGAAATATATATATAAGTAATCATGTATTATTCCAATTATCGCAGAAAAACAATCGGAACGTGGAAGAATAGATACTTTTATCTTGTATTTTCTCAATCTTTTAAGAACATCTGGTAATTAACATATCGCTGAACAATATGGTCATTCATATCTGTAACATTTTATTTAGTTCTGAAAACATTTAATTTCAATTGTACTTTTATTTTTTAATTATTATGTTATAAATATTTAGATGTAAAAATTTGTTCTCAGAAGTATCTACAGATCTTTGATAATTATCAAATTCTTAAACAACTAAATTAAGTTGTTATAATATTATTATAAATTGGCTTTCTATAAATTCGTTTATATTTCCTTAAATATTTATTTGTGATTTTTCTTCGCAGCCCTTATATTAATAAAATGTGGGACTGGCTAAATCTGCAATAATAAACAACTACAAGCAGAATATCAAACATATGTATTGATCGACTATCGCGCTAATTAATTAAAGTTACGCGGCATCGACTCGCTGGATTTTAAACAGAGAATCTATATCGAGACCTTAACAGCATGTTCATTAATCGTCGGAACTAATTGCGGTATTACTTTCCTCTAGCTTTTCACAGAACAAAAAATTATCTCTTCGGAATTTTCTTACATGATTCGGTCTTGATTTATTCCTGTCTTCTGCAAGAACCATTACTTTTGTTTCTGAATACTTTCTTCATACGGCAAAAAATCTAATTAATGGGTGGAAGGGAAGGGTCATTAAAGTAGATTTCAAATTAACGTGCATAAGTTATTGTCTGCTGTATGTGGTGTCTTTTATTTGTTTACTCATTTTTTATGATATCTATCTAAAAAAAGTAGGTAATACATCTGTAATTATAATTTTGTTTAAGGAAACATCAGATTAATTATAACTATTAGACAATAACAAGGTGTCTTCATATATCTTTTATAGTTAAAGCAAACCGCATTGAATATGTGGAGAAGCCGATTAAAATACGTGTTAAATTGCCAATAAATTATGATGTAGTACAATTAACAATTCATGTTGCATCAGAATGCAATCACAAAATCATATCACGTTTCAGTATCATAGGATACTTCTTGGTAAAATAATGTGACAGGTTATATATTCAGGAAATTGGTCTCAACCTAGGTGGATAGCCAGCGGTATAGTTCTGCTAATAATACTTGACTCCAAGTTTCCATTTCTCACTGTTTCATTTTCCAGCCCACAATGGGGATGTCCATGATTACATATCGGATATTTATTAGCCGGTTTTGTTCTGCATCTAATAATTCCACATCGTATGTATTATCTCGCGAGTAACCACTTTTAGATTACGCTCGATTCCGTTTCCGAAAATGCAGGAAGAAGTAGCCGAAAGCAATATTAGCGATACCGTGACGAAGCAATATCGTATTATTCTACTATTAAATATTATAATATAAATATAATATAAATATAAATACTATTAAATACAGTACTATTCCAAAGCATGCTGATTTTATAGTTTGTTTATTCTTCACAACATACATTCGAATTAGAAACTACAATTGATCATAAAAGTAAATTCATTTTAACTACAGTGACGCTTGTTAAGAAAGAAGAAAGTATATAGACACTTTGGTCGTATTGTTAATACAATATATCAATATTACTGAGATATATAAATTAATGGTCAGTACAATGATCAAAATTAATACTTACTATCTTTCTGTAGAATCAATAAATATATATTATATCATATTAGGTTTAAATTATTTTATAACCCTATCCTATTAATGATATCAATCCTATTAATAAATAATAACATCCTATACATATTAATGATATATTAAAATTAAGTAAATGATTCATATGCTTATACGTGTATTAACTAGTTTGAAATATTGCTAGGATTAATCACAACATCAATTTGGAAAAATCTTAACAATGAAGCAAGGTGGTCGTAATAAACTTCTTAAAATAACGAAATTATTCCACAATGTTTAATACTTGCAAATGCTACTGCATATTGCATATTATAGTAGTTTTAAAAAATAAATTTTGTCGTATCATGATATTCTGTTAACTCTAATAGTAAAATCGTTCTGGATACTTCTTTTTGCAATATTACAACTAAATTACATTTTGATAAAAATTTCGATAACTAGAATAAAATATTTTTAAAGTATCTTTGTATAATGTAGTATCAAGGAAAAATAATTTTCTAAAAATAATAAAAAACTAAATAGAAAAGTGAAGACGTCATACTTTTGGCAACATATATGTGCATATATAATAGAACATTATGATTGATTTTTAAACGTCAACATGTAATAATGGAACTGACATTTGCACAATAATAATCAGATGTCGTAGAACTATTTTCAGTAAAAAAATTATGCACAATGGAATTTACAGTGAAAAATTCAGTACAGCTTTATTCAATTTTACCAACGTTGAATGTACAACGATCTGTTCTTTAAAAGAATGAAAAGAAAACAATAGGAACATTAGCGTCTGTAAATTTCAATTAAATCGCTATGTAGTCACGTTTTATTAATAATTTACAGTGTGGTCGCAGAGAAGTGTACAATAACCTTTATCGGGAGCCGCCGCCATTATATGGATGTTAAAGCATTATAAATAATCGAGATAGCCGTGTTGGCTAATAATACACGCGGTCGAATAAAAAATTTCTGTGATATGCAGTTGCATTAATATTTAGGCATTCTTTAAAACAGAATAACTTCTTTAAGATTGGACCGAACGACTAGAGTTTTCTTTTGAGAAATTTTAGCACATACATAACTGACTTAAATATACATAACGGATTGTTTAAATTTTCATTATAAGCTTAGAAAAAGGGTATGAAACGCAATTTTTACCGTTTTCTTCGCAATTTCGACTAATTAAAACTTTCCAAATTTTTCTTTTTCTTTATAGCTTTACACGTAGTAATGCACTAATCCTTCCAACTTCTCAAAAAAAGAAAGAACAGAAAAAGGACAAGTCGTTTGGTACAATTTTAATAAAGTTATCCTCTTTTAAACGGTATCCTAAAGGGTAACTCGACCAATTTATAATTATCACAGGAAAGTTGAGGGCTAGTCGATATCAGGCTATGAGATGGTTTAATTAAATTTCTCTCTGCAACCGAGGTTGTTAAATATTTTTTCTAAATAAAATTCTATCTGCCGCTGGAAATACCGATGCATACAATGTGAATAGGTTTACTTTGATATCTTGTTTTGTTTTGCAAGAAAATGTGTCACTTTTTATTTTTACAAACATATTTGTACCTCAAAACTTTAAACCATAATCTTTTATTAAGTTGAAGTAACTTAATTTATTTTATGTTCCATAATTAAGGATGACAATTGTGCGAAAGGTAAAGGATAAATTTGATGCAATATTTATGAGAGTAACCAATTAGTTGTTTGCAGTAGTTTTCATTTTCGAATTTACTGCTTATCCTTCTCATTGAAGGTATTTATGAAATAGGATTAAAATTATCGAATCTATTGTATAAAATATAAAGTATTCAAATGATTGAAGCTTTAATTGCATTATATCGCAATTTCTACTTAAAAAGAACAGCTTCCCAATTTTATAATAATATTATAGTTTTCATTATGATTTTTGGTCCACCTACTAAATATATCGAGTAACTCTAAAACCAATTACAGATATTATCGTAGCAATCTCGTTTGAAACTACATTGTAGAAATTAATCGAGGGGATTATATCGATATTTATCGAGGAGATCGTCGATGATGGAATATTTGTTTCACTGATGATTACTAATCGTCGAAAATTATTAATAGGACTTCTAGATTGAATCAATAAGTTCTCTATTCTCTTCCAATGCGTAAGCTATAAATAATTAGTTCTTTCCCATAAATATTTGATTGATATGGTTGACGATTAGGATGAAAAATGATGTACCATGTAAATTTGTTTTAATTAGCAAAGTACTCTAGGAAATTAAAGTGGAACATCATACAAAGTACAGTGCGCAACAGAAAATTGAACGAAGAGGAAGGATTTAACATCGTACCGTGTATTTTCCATTTATATGTTTACTCGATAAAGTTACATTTTAACTTTGTCGATAGATGTACACGCGGTAACGCATGTATTCGAGATTGTTTATGCGTGTGTGCAATAGTATAAATAAACGGAATTGTATCTGTTCAAACAGCACTCCTGCATAAAATCATATATCAGTCACTCTTAACTCTAGATATGGGTATGATTCTATTTGTCGTTCACACTCTTTATGATTTTACATTTAATCTTGAGTAACTATTGCAATAAATTATTTATTTAATTAAATTGCGATTACTATTTGTGATGATAAATATGAATGTTTGTTTTGAAGACAAATCGTACTTGTTTGCATGCAGTAATCTTAATGTCTCAATGTTATTCATATTTGTTTCAAGCTTCTTAATATTTCAAATATTATTATGTTTTAGCATTTTAAAAATTATGTCGTATAATCGAGATAAACAGTCTTTAATTGCAATAGCAATAAATCTCTACTTTTAATGAAAAAGCATAACATGATAATAAAACATATAAAAATTTTTTTCTATGGTCTTATAATACACGAAGAAACATTTTGTTCTAATTATAAAAATTACGCAATTAAGAATTAAACCTACACGCGTAGGAAATGTACATGCAAAGCAACATAATCATGTGAAAATTGTAACGTGTTAAATATTTACATCTTCAACTGTATTTACTAATTTCAATTAGTTTTCAAACGTGTTCCGTTATAAAAAAAAAAAAAATAAAACTTATCCTTTAATCTAGAATAGTACGCGTGTACGAAAAACATTGATGCAAATTAATCTTAAAACGATTGTCAACGGAAGAGTAGTATGCAAGTTTAATATCTTTATCCGTGCAAGCAAAAAGAAACTATTGCAAGAAATATCCAGCACAATTACATGTTAATAGTAACCGTGTTCCCGTTCTTCCTAATACATTTCCATTCATGAAAACAGTGTAACAGAAGTTCCTCCAGTGGCTTTTTTTGCTCGTGGCTCGTAATAAAGGAACGTTAACAAGTAAACGTTTATTTTCCGAGAGAAACAATTTTCTTCTGATGAATAAATAAATGCTAGAGATCAGGAGGGGAAATTCAAACAAAGTAACAAGCTTACTTTTTCTCGGAGATAAGGCGCAATAAAATGGAAGGTTAAGAGAAAATTAACGAAACACCAATATAAATCCGAGTTGAAAAATAAAATAGAAAGGAAATACGACCAAATGGAAGTTGAGTTTCTGACAGGAGAATCTATATTCATTTCACTTGTGATCGCGTGTTAATTAAATTTACGATAGGGACACGATTGTCTGTTCGAATAGCCACGAGATTCTCGCCCCTTTGAAACCCGATATCTGTTCGGACAACAATGAATGATACATGAAGGGATGTGACGTGAATCAGTTAGCATAAAATTTCTGTGTATCATTTTCACGTGGAAACAATGCATCACGCGATTGTTACGATCGCGTAAATGCAGTTGTAATCAAAACACGGGAATAATGTCGTCGACGTTATTAACATTGCAAGCATTTTCAAACATATTTCATGTTTCTTCTTCGAGAAAATTGACGAATGCACTGTTCATATATATATATATATATATATATATATATATATATATATTTCAGATAAATGTAGAAGAGTAACGATTAACGTGTTGGAAAATTTTATTTTATTAGTGCACGCATTCGATTTCCTTTATAAATCTTTCGAGTTATAGAGTAATTAGTTAAAAAAATTGGAATTTCAAAATGTTAATTTATCGCATAATGGTAATTTATTTATAAAAAATGGCGATAATATTCTTTTTATTAAGAATCCCTTTTGTGGTAGACATTGTTCAATAACATAATCTTTGTCAATGATGATAATTTAATATCCGAACCGAATTTATTCTGCTGTTTTTTCATATTGGATCGAAACAATGTCAAATATTTTCTCGTCGATAGAAAAAAACACGTTTATCTTTCATTCGTTGAAATTCTGTCGAATGCAAGTATTCTTCGTGGTTATCGAAATCGATCATTGTTGGTCAATGAATAGCCGTTTCCCCTGATTAGAATATTATCCTGCGAATCAAATTTTTATGCTTATGTTTCGTTTATTTTCAAGAATTGAAAACATTATAAAATGGCAATATCGAAATATGAGTATTTGCATGTTTAATTTTCATATTACACTTCGTCGATTAATATTGCGCCTGTTAATTGCTGCAACGAAAAGCGTGTATTAATTTCAATATATCGTCACTCTTGTATATCAACACGAGGACTTGTAATATGATTTTTTTACTAAGGAATAAAATATCGGTATAAAGACCAATACCCAAAGGATATAATATAATGATCGATAAAAATCAGTAAAACCAATTCACAAAATTTTATAAAATAAGTGGACTGAGAATTTTTATGCATTTATAGAATATTTGAAAGTGCAAAATTGACTGGAATGCACACAATATGAAAAAATATATAAAATATCAATAGGATGAAACAATTTCGTACCTAGGTATTTTCTTAATTATATTCTCAAAAGTGTATATTTGTATAAAAATTCGCAGTCAAACGAGATTTTAAATTTTCATTAGCATACAATTTATCTTTCGCAAAAATTTTACATAGACATCGTTAATCTAAATAATCGATCCAGCCGCAAAAAGTATTGATTCGAAAGAAAGGGGACAGTACAACCGCCAGATAAAGAGACACGATGAACGTTCGTGATCATGAAAAATCGGAAAAACATTCGCAAAGCTCGGTGAAATACATTTCCTGCAGCGTCGAATTAGAATTTCAAATGAACAATCACGCGAATGTGCTACGCCACGGAAGAGAAAAGTTTCAGAGGATTGTATCGAGGCTAACAAACGGGACGACCCTTTACAGATAGGGTGTGTGTACCTTGCAGACAGGGGTGAAACGTCATATATAGAAAGCTCGAAAGACGTGCATGAGGCATTATGTAAACGTCGACTCGGAAAAACGATGTGCTCACATCTTTCTTATCAATCTTTGTTCGATCAAGGATCTCTTAACAGAATATGCAAAATTAAATGAAATATAGTTCGAAGCCTTTGTCTGAATTTTGGTTAGTTGAAGTGAAATAGGTTTGAGCAAATTTTATTTCAAGTAGAAATAAGAAATTACTATTTAAAATAATAAATTTTCAATTACCTTATCATTCTTATTTTAAAAGTAATACAGGAAGAGCAACTTTATTATGTGTTAAGATGAAGTAAATCACTTTCAAATGATTTTGCCGTAGTTTATTTTTCGGAATGAAATAACAAATAATGTGGAATGTGATATTAATTTGATTTTTTAATATTATGTTGCATATATACGAATGTTATAGAGACATTTTTAGTTTCAATTATTCGTGAATAATACATGCCTAGGTTTTCAAATGATTTACAACATTTACGTAATAGAATCAGGAACTACTTAAAAGAATATAATAATACAAAAAATTATAATTTAATTTATGGTAGCTAAATAACGAAATAATTTAAATAAAAAATCATTTGTTTATTCAGATAAACTAACACATCATGCTTTTAATATTTCACTGAAATAACATCTAAATCTAATTCAATTCGAGGGTAAACCATTTTAAAATTTACAGCAGAGGAAGAAGAACGAGGGTGCGATTTTTTGCTCAACAAAATTGCAGCAAACTTTTCAACACTGCCATTTCTATGAGGTCTTCCAAGCAAGAACGATCTATTCTTACGCCATTCTTGCTCTCTGATACAACGAATTGCTACGCTGTCCCATGTAAAATAATATGTATAGATTTTTCAAATTGAGTTTTTCTTGCTGATCCAATGGAACGAAACAGCGGAGATTATGAAAGCTCAAACGTAGCACTTGGAAGTTCATATCGCACATACAGTTTTACAAAGTCAAATAGCTTCGGCGAATTCAAAATTCAAAACCTCAGTGTTCAGACATTCGAACTTTGTGGAGTTTAAAATGAGAATGTTTAAACTTTCAAAGTTGGATACCAGAAAAGCCGAGACTTACCTAAATGCCTGATATAAAAACTCTCCATTTTTTCAAGAGTATTTAATCTAGAAGAAAGAAAAGGATCGAGGGGTAATAAATACGCACATAAACGACTATAACCTTTAATCTTAAACGAAGAGCCATTCGTCACCGTTCGAATACAATCCACCTTCGCGCTCGTTCTTAATGCTATGTTTTTTGCTTTGATGAAAAATATTGCGGTTTCAAGAAATTCCCAAGTGCTAGCCGTGAAATTTCGAATAAATCCATTCGCATAAAATTGTTAGCAAAGGTCATATAAGTTTTATAGTAATATCTGGCTATACTTCCAATATATTCTAACTGTGTCACCCATGGACAGTTGCATTTCCGAATTAGAGGCACTAATTTCCGATGAAAACTCGTCGTGCACGAAAATCGAGGAAAGGCAATATTTCCTAGCGGACTGAATGAAATAAATGTGTGGTTATCGGATATTAATCGGAAATGGGCCAAGATCATACTGGATCGTATGAAAATTAAGTTGGATTTCGGTGGTTATCTAAATGCAATTATTATTTTATTATAATAAAAGTGGCGTTTATACATAGATATCAAATATTTTAGAACTACATATTTCAGTACTTGACAAGCTCATCTTGTTCAGATTTGTTAATTTCTGAATTATAAGTTAGATTAAGAAGATTCTCTTGAACTGACAGAAAGATTTTTGGCTTAATACATAAACAGTGATGTTCCAATAATAAATATGTTTAGTAGTATAAATAGTAAAAAAATATGTATAAATAATAATGAACACATCTTTTAAGAAGTACTTTGAAACTTGCAGTTTACTGATTTCATAAAAATATAGTGAGCGTTTCTACTTAAATAATTTATGGTTAATTTGTACGTTGATTTTGTGTGATAAGATGTTTAATGTCGTTTATTTTATTAACAAGATTAATTTCTCAGTAGTAATAATAAATTAATAAATTAATAAATTAGTAAATTGTGAGTGTAGCATTAAAAATTATATCGATTTTTCACTGAATATTTTAACTTTTTTATAAAAGGAATATTAAAATCACGCCAGAATATATTCTACGTTGTATATATCCTGAGTATAGTCCCCGCTGTTATCTACCAAAAGATATCCTCGCATTCCCCATTTAGAGGTAAGATTTTATAGAAACGATTTCACAGTTCTCTAAACTAACGTTAAGCTGTTTACAATCCCTAAACTTTACCACATGTCTTCTAATCAATCAACCCTATGACTTATGATTGCTACACGATCTCCAGTCATTAGTCCTTTAACACTCTGATTTATCGAAAGCTAGGTCTATGTAGTAAATATGGATTGGACTAATTGCCTTCGATGATGTTAAAAGTGTAAATTATAGAAATATACATATTGCTTTACACATAGTATTATTATCAAATATTGTTTTCTAAGAAAGTCTGAATAGTTGTTCAATGGTCACAGAAATAGTTCTGTGGTCGATCTGACCTAAAAATAGTGAACATATGATTTTTTGACTGGCGAGGTCGCGGTAAAATCCGCAAGAAATTCTTGACAGTAAAAAAGATTTTCTTAAAGAGAAAATGGAATGTTTCCTTCGGCTATGTATGGCCAGAATGATTTCAAGCAGAGGTACCGTTCCGGCAATTCTGTACAGAAATATTTTTCATTTAGAGTAGACAAAGCCTCTTTGTGCGCGGAGACATTTTTCTGAATGGGAAAGAATGTTATACAATTTGTAGTTTAAAAGACGTTTTACTTAACTGAGATCAAACAAGATATTTTCGTTGAAAAAATTAGAAGAAATTATAAAATTTATTTAGTATATACAAAATTTAATGCCATATAAAATTAATAATATATGAAATTCATGAAATCTATAATTTGTGAAATAAACAATTATAAATTCTTTTTTGATGTTTTCTTTCTACTTCATTTGTTACATATAATTACGTCAAGCGTTCCTCTTTTCCCCCGATTTCGATAAAGTGATCAATACTTTTGACTCAACGTTCTCCCTAAATTCCTTCACGTGTATCCCAAAAGAGAAAAGCGGAATGTATCAAACTCTACTTTCAGGGGTCGGAGTAAATCCCCTTGTTGAGAGTGACAAATTTTAATTAACTCCTCGTTAGAAAGTTTTCCCCTTTGTACCAAAGATATTGACCTACACAGTTGCTTACAAATTATGTTAGTAACTTGCGAAAGAAACGGAATAGTCTTAAATTCACAGTGTCTTCACGAATATCAATTCGTTTTCGTTGATGTACGATGAAACACCACCACCAATTAGCTAATAATATATTACATTACAGAGTATGACATTATATAGTATTACATTATATTATATTACGTTGTAATTTATGATATTAAATACGTTAACGATATAATGTACCACGTCATAGAGCAGTATGCTACAATATATTACGTTGCATAGTATTAAAATATATAGTATTACGTTATATCGTATTACATAATAACGAGTCACGTCATATAGTATAATGATATAACGTAATATGTATCGTCTATAGTGTTACATAATGACGTATTGCGTTACACAGTATTAAGTTATATAATACTACGAAATTATAGTATTACGATATAACGTACTACGTTATATGCTATAACGTAATAACGTATCACACTATATAGTATTACGTTATAACGTATTATGTTACATGTTACGTAGCATTACGTTATACGGTATTACGGCACAGAGTACAACGTTATAACCTCTTACGGTACATAGCATAACATAGTAAAGTATTACCATATATAGTAATACGTTATAACGTAGTACGTAATATAATATTACTTTCTAATGCATGACAACCAGTTACGTTATTGGGTATAGCGTTATATAATATTACGTTATATGCTATTACGTTATACAGTATTACGCTATATAGCATTACGGTATAACATATTATGTTATATAGTATTACGTTATAATGTATTGCGATTCATAGTATAATGTTATAACGTCTTACGGTAGATAGTATTACGGTAAATAGTATTACCTTATATAGCATAACCCTATAACGGGTTACAGTATATAGTAATACGTTATATAGCATTACGGAATATAGTAATACCATATACAGTAATACCATACAACGTAGTGCCTTATATAGTATTACTATCTATAGTATTATGTTATAAAGCGAAACGTTATATAGTAGAGCGATATAAATACTACTACGATATATAGTATAACAATAAGTAGTATTACGTTATACAGTATTACGTTATATAGTACTACGTCATATAGTATTGCGTTATATAATATTACGTTATATAGTATTACGTTGTAAAGCCTTACGTTACAAAGCATTACGGTATACAGTATTACGATATAATGTAATAACTTATAAAGTATAAATAACGAATAAACAGTAAAACTATACTTGTCATACATTCTAAAGTAATACTATATAACGTACTATTTGCCGCAATATGTTATACCGTAACACTATATAATGTCGTACTAAATACCGTGATACTGTATAAAGAAATACTATACAACGTAACAAGTTATAACATCATACAATTTAACGTATCATTATATACCGTAACGCGTTACAACGTAATGCCTATATAACGTTATACGTTATAGCGCAATACTATATGACGATATATGTTATAACGTAATACTATCTTACGTCATACGTTACAACGTAATATTATATAACGTTATACCTTATATCGTAATACAACATAACGTTATAAATTGTAACGAAGTACTATATAGCATCATACATTATAACGTAACACTATATAACGTTATACGTTATAGCGTAATACCACATAACGTTAGACGTTATAACGTAATATTATATGACGTCATACAATGTAACACTATATAACGTTATACGTTATATCATAATACCACATGACGTTATACGTTATAGTGCAATACTATATGACGTTATACGTTACAACGTAATACTATATGACGTTATACATTGCAACGTAATATTATACAGCGTTATATAGTATAACACAAAACTATATAACGTTATCAGATATATCGTAATACTACATAATGTTATACGTTATAACGTAATACTATATAACGTTATATGTTATAACGTAATACTACATAACGTTATACGTTATAAGGTAATAGTATATAACGTTATACGTTATAATGTAATACTACATAACGTTATACGTTATATGGTAATGTTATA
>NC_057782.1:1636788-1641160 GCF_014825855.1 Bombus pyrosoma
AACGTTATACGTTATAACATAATAGTACATAACGTTATACGTTATAAAGTAATGCTACATAAGGTTATACGTCTTATCGTAATACTACATAACGTTATAGGTTATAACACAATAGTACATAACGTTATACATTATAACCTAATGTTACATAACGTTATACGTTATATCGTTATACTACACAACGTTATACGTTATAACATAATAGTACATAACGTTATACGTTATAACCTAGTGCTACATAACGTTATACGTTATATCGTAATACTACATAACGTTATACGTTATAACACAATAGTACATAACGTTATGCGTAGTAACATAATGCTACAAAACGTTATACGTTATATCGTAATACTGCATAACGATATACGTTATATCGTTATACTATATAACGTTATACGTTTTATCGTAATACTACATAACGTTATACGTTATAACATAATAGTGCATAACGTTATAAGTTATAACACAATAGTACATAACGTTATACGTTATAACACAATAGTACATAACGTTATACGTAGTAACATAATGCTACAAAACGTTATACGTTATAACGTAATAGTACATAACGTTATACTTTATAACAAAATGATACATAACGTTATACGTTATATCGTAATACTACATAACGTTATACGTTATAACACAACAGTACATAACGTTATACGTTATAACCTAATGCTACATAACGCTATACGTTATATCGTAACACTACATAACGTTATACGTTATATCGTTATACTATATAACGTTATACGTTTTATCGTAATACTACATAACGTTATACGTTATAACATAATAGTACATAACGTTATACGTTATAAAGTAATGCTACATAAGGTTATACGTCTTATCGTAATACTACATAACGTTATAGGTTATAACACAATAGTACATAACGTTATACATTATAACCTAATGTTACATAACGTTGTACGTTATATCGTTATACTATATAACGTTATACGTTATATCGTGATACTACATAACGATATTCGTTATAACACAATAGTACATAACGTTGTACGTGATAACGTAATACTATATAACGTTTTACGTTATATCGTAATACCACATAACGTAATACGGTGTAAGGTAATACTATATAACGTTACACGTGATAACGAAATACTACATAACGTTATATGTTATATTATAATGCCACATAACGTTATACGTTATATCGTAATACCACATAACGTTAAACGTTATAAGCTAATACTATATAACGTTACACGTGATAACGTAATACTTATATAACGTTATACGTTATAATGTAATACTATATAACGTTATACGTTATAATGAAATACTACATAACGTTATACGATATAATGCAGTAGTGCATAACGTTATACGTTATATTGTAATGTCTCATAACGATATTCGTTATAACGTAATACTATATAACCCTATACGTTATATCGTAATACCACATATCGTTATACGTTATAACGTAATACTAAATAACGTTCTACTTTATATTGTAATGTCACATAACGATATACGTTATAACGTAATACTATATATCGTTATAACGTAATATTATATAAGGTTATATGTTACGTCGCGTAGGACATCTGCGCGCCATCCCTCGCTACCTGGCAGCCAACGGTCAACCTACCGCCATCACGATTCGCAATAGACGCAAGGACCCACCATTAAGACATTAGCCTTTAGCTGCATTGTCTCCACACATGTTTGCCAGTCTAATTGCCTGTCTGGAGAATTCTCTAATTCGAGAAATGTTTGCAGTTTATGGCGGGGTCTTGGAATGGTCCTTGAGTTTATTAGGCGCTCTTAAAAATCACGGAGAAAGCGGACAGTCATCAGACGGGAAAGACCCAACACATGTTCATCATAAGAGGCTGTTTTTCCCATCTGGAGCAAGGTCCACCGCCGCTCTACGTTGGTGGGAATCTTCTGCATATTCTGTTCATTAGAGTGGGTCATCACCAATCGGCATCGCGGATCGTTACCCTCACTTCCTGGACGAAAAGTGTGAATAACGAACCCGCGTTCTTCGGTCAAAGGACACACCCACACCAAGCTTTCCTCCGAGACACCTTAAGGGCAGCTCAGCAGTCGAGTTCAGTCTCTCAAGCTCTCACTCATTCAACACGAGTTTCATACCTTAAATCAGTCATTTATTTCACTCATATATACGCATCGGCGCAACTATTGTTCTTATATAAAGTTTTTGGAATAAGCACTATTCTATACCTGTTAACTCAGTGTAACTTCAGTTGAACCACCCCTATTATCGTAACAGAAATCAGGAGATCGATCATTTCGTGGCGTCGATTATTTAATCGTAACGGGAATTTACGACACGCGTTGACGTGTTTTCTTGCGATCGCGTGTCCCCGCGAATGGTCGAAACATTATACGTTATATCGTGATGCTACACAACGTTATACGTTATACCGTAATACCACATACCGTTATAGGGTATAACGTATAGCGTTATGTAGTATTACGATATGACATATAACGTTATGAAGGATTACGTTATAACGTATAACGTTATGTAGTATAACTATAAATGATATAACGTTATGTAGTATAACGATATAACGTATAACGTTATGTAGTATTACGTTATGACGTATAACGTTATGTGGTAGTACGATATAACGTATAACGTTATATAGTATTACCTTATGCCGCATATCGTTATGTGGCATTACAATATAACGTATAACGTTATATAGTATTACTTTATAACGTATATCGTTATGTGACATTACAATATAAAGTAGAACGTTATATAGTATTACGTTATAACGTATAACGTTATGAGGTATTATGATATAACGTATAGGGTTATATATTATTACGTTATAACGTATATCGTTATGTGGCATCACAATATAACGTATAACGTTATGTACTATTACATTATATCGTATAACGTTATGTAGTATTACGCTATAACGTATAACGTTATGTTGTATAACGATATAACGAATAACGTTATATTGTATAACGATATAGCCTATAACGTTATGTAGTATTACGATATAACGTATAACGTTATGTACTATTACATTATAACGCATAACGTTATGTACTATTACATTATATCGTATAACGTTATGCAGTATTACGTTATAACGTATAACGTTATATGGTAATTCTTTATAACGTTTAACGTTATATAGTATTACGTTATAACGTATGACGTCATGCAGTAATACTGTATAACGTATAGCGTTATGTGGTATTACGATATAACGTATAACGTTATGTAGTATAACGATATAACGTATAACGTTATGTAGCATTAGGTTATAACGTATAACGTTATGGACTATTATGTTATAAAGTATAATGTTATGTACTATTACGTTATAACGTATAATGCTATTTAGTATCACGATATAACGTATAACGTTATACAGTATAACGATATAACATATAACGTTATGTAGTATTACGATATAACGTATAACGTTATGTAGCATTAGGTTATAACGCATAACGTTGTTCTATTGTGTTATAACGTATAACGTTATGTAGTATTACGATATAGCGTATAACGTCATGTAGCATTAGCTTATAACGTATAACGTTATGTACTATGACGATCTAACGTATAATGTTATGTAGTATTACGTTATATCGTATAACGTTATATTCTAATACTTTATAACGTTTAACGTCATGTAGTATAACGTTATAACGTATGACATAATGTAGTATTACTGTATAACGTATGACGTTATGTGGCATTACGATATAACGTATAACGTTATGTAGCATTAGATTGTAATGTATAGCGTTAAGTACTATTGAGTTATAACGTATAACATTATGTAGAATTACGATATAACGTATAACGTTATGTAGCATTAGGTTATAATGAATAACGTTATTTACTATTATGTTATAACGTACAACGTTATGTACTATTACGTTATAACGTATAACGTTATGTAGCATTAGGCTATAACGTATAACGTTATGTACTATTAAGTTATAACGTATTACGTTATGTAGTATCACGATATAACGTATAACGTTATACAGTATAACGATATAACGTATAACGTTATGTAGTATTACGATATAACGTATAACGTTATGTAGCATTACGTTATAACGCATAACGTTATGTACTATTGTGTTATAACGTATAACGTTATGTAGTATTACGATACAGCGTATAACGTTATGTAGCATTAGCTTATTACGTATAACGTTATGTACTATTACGCTCTAACGTATAATGTTATGTAATATTACGTTATAGCGTATAACGTTATGTAGTATAACGATAAAACGTATGACGCTATGTGGTATAACGATGTAACGTTTAACGTTATGTGGTATTACGATATAACGTATAACGTTATGTAGCATTAGG
>NC_057782.1:1641660-1642715 GCF_014825855.1 Bombus pyrosoma
AGCAAAGAAATAAAAGAGAACAAAAACTAGTAACATTTTACTTAGTATTCAAAGTACTAGTTGCATCCTGTGGGTTATCAGTCCGATCATAATTACATAATGGACCATTCTCGATTTCGTACCCAATTGAATCTCGCTTTCCACATCGCACGACCACACAGAGTTCCCCTACATTGTCGCTCCGAACACATGTGAAATCCATCACAAGGTCACATAGACCTTCCATCACATGTTCGCCCCGAAGCACGAGTGCTACAACACACGGCATCACAGAGCTTTACCACATTGTCGCCCCGAAGCACGAGTGCTATATACACCACCTCACTGAGCTTCACCATAGTGTCGTCCCGAAGCATGAATGCTGCACACACAGCCTCACTAAGCTTCACCACATTGTCGCCTGGACGCACGAGTGCTACACACACGGCCTCACTGAGGCGACTTCACGTTGGGCGATATCGGTAGCCTTGCTCATATTGCATCACGATAATGTCTATGTGTATATGCTCGAATCGGCTTGCTAACTCTCCCAATGTTCCGACAGCAGCGGATACATGCCTGCTGACCTTACATTGCTAGCACGGGATACATTGCCGTGTCCAGTTTCGTCAATCCTTGTTTAGCGACTGCCAGACGAAACGCGTCGTCACCAGTTTCTGCGTGGCGCGTATCCCTGGATAAGAAAGCTCGTGTAACGAATTAACTACATTGCATCGCAGAGGTTTCACCAGATATATTGCAGTATATTTCTACATCTTGGTCGGGAAATCGTATCTTTTTTAGTCGTAACGCGCGGCTAAGAAAGATACGATTGGTGGAGTTGACGATTCTGCAAAACTCGGTATCGTTTTCTTGTGCGGCTGCTAAAGTTCGATGGTCGACTGATTTCCCTATCGCTTCGACGCGGGATAAAGTGTCGGCTACATTGTTATCTAGCCCCTTTATATACCGGATGTTTGTTGTAAATTGCCCGATATAGTCTAGGTATCGAAATTGTCGTGGCGAACACTCCTCTAGGTTCTGGTTAAACGCATATGTCAAGGGCTTGTGATCGG
>NC_057782.1:1643215-1644409 GCF_014825855.1 Bombus pyrosoma
ACGTTAAAACGTAATACTACATAACGTTATTCGTTATAACGTGATACTATATAAGGTTATAAGTTATAACGCAATACTACATATCGTTATACGTTGTAACTTAATACAACATGAAGTTATACATTATAACGAAATACTACATAACGTTAGACGTTAAAGCGTAATACTACATAACGTTATACGTTGTAACGTAATACTAAATTAAGTTTTACGTTATAACGTAATACTACATAAAGTTAGACGCTAAAACGTAATTCTACATAACGTTATACGTTATAACGTAATACTACATGATGTTATACTTTAAAACGTAACACTGCATGACGTTATACGTTATATCGTGATACTATATAAGGTTATAAGTTACAACGCGATACTACATAACATTATACGTCATAACGTAACACTACATGAAGTTATACGTTATAGCGTAATACTACATAACGTTATACGTCAAAACGTAATACTACATGGCGTTATACGTTATAACGTAATACTACACAATGTTATTCGTTGTAACGTAATAGTACATAACGTTAGACGTTAAAGCGTAATACTACATAACGTTATACGTTGTAACGTAATACTACATTAAGTTTTACGTTATAACGTAATACTACATGAAGTTATACGTTATAACGAAATACTACATAACGTTATACGTTATGACGTAATACTATTTGACGTTGCTATTTACAACGTATTACCATATAACGTTATACGTTATAACGTAATACTACGTAACGTTATACGTTATGACGTAATACTACTTGACGTTATTATTTATAACGTATTACCATATAACGTTATACGCTGTATCGTAATACTACATAACAGTACACGTTATAACGTAATACTACATGGCGTTATACGTTATAACGTAATACTACACAATGTTATTCGTTGTAACGTAATACTACATAACGTTAGACGTTAAAGCGTAATACTACATAACGTTATACGTTGTAACGTAATACTACATTAAGTTTTACGTTATAACGTAATACTACATGAAGTTATACGTTATAACGAAATACTACATAACGTTATACGTTATGACGTAATACTATTTGACGTTGTTATTTACAACGTATTACCATATAACGTTATACGTTATAACGTAATACTACGTAACGTTATACGTTATGACGTAATACTACTTGACGTTATTATTTATAACGTATTACCATATAA
>NC_057782.1:1644909-1646252 GCF_014825855.1 Bombus pyrosoma
ATAAGTTATAAAGTAATACTGTACAACGTTATATGCTTTAACGTAGTACTACATAACGTTATACGTTATAACGTAATACTAAATGACGTTATACGTTATAACGTATTACCATATAACGTTATACGTTGTAACGTAATACTACATAACGTTATACGTTATAACGTAACACTACATGGCGTTATAAGTTATAACGTATTACTATATATCGATATACGATGTAACGTAATACTACATAACATTATACGTTATAACGTAGTACTACATAACGTAATACGTTATAAAGTGATACTACATAACGTTATACGTTATAAAGTTATACTGTACAACGTTATATGTTTTAACGTAGTACTACATGACGTTATACGTTATAACGTAATATTAATGACGTTATACGTTATAACGTATTACCATATAACGTTATACGTTGTAACGTAATACTACATAACGATATACGTTATAACGTATTACCATGTAACGTTATACGTTTTAACGTTATACTACATCACGTTATACGTTACAACGTAATACTACATGACGTTTTACCTTATAACGTACTACCATATAACATTATACGTTATAATGTAATACTACATAACGTTATACGTTATAACGTAATACAGCAAACCGTTAAACGTTATAACGTAATACCATATAGCGATATACGCTATAACGTAGTACTACACAACGTTATACGTTATAACGTACTACTACAAAACGTCATACGTTATAACGTAATACTAAATAACGTTATACGTTGTAACGTAGTACTACGTAACGTTATACGTTATAACGTAATACTACATAACCTTATACGTTAAATCGTAATACTTTCTAACGTTATACGTTATAACGTAATACTATATAACGTTATACGTTATAGCGTAGTACTACATAACGTTATACGTTATAATGTAATACTAAATGACGTTATACGTTATAACGTATTATCATATAACGTTATACGTTGTAACGTAATACCATATAACGTTATACGTTATAACGTTATACTACATAACGTTATAGGTTATAACGTTATACTACATAACGTTATACGTTATAACGTAATACTACAAAACGTTATGCGTTATAACATTATACCATATAGCGTTATACGTTATAACGTAATACTACACAACGTTATACTTTATAACGTAATACTACAAAACGTTATACGTTATAACGTTATACTATATAACATTATACGTTATAACGTAATACCATATAACGTTATACGTTATAACGTAGTACTACGTAACGTTACACCTTACAACGTAATTCTACATGACGTTTTACCTTATAACGTACTACCATATAACATTATACGTTATAGCGTAGTACTACAT
>NC_057782.1:1646752-1647922 GCF_014825855.1 Bombus pyrosoma
GGAAACGAGACCAAAGCGAAAGAACATTGGAAAGAGGAGGGAGAAAGAAGGTGCAGATTATGTGGAAGGGGAGAAGAGGACCTGAGACATGTAATAAAAGAATGCGAAATAACGGGAGGACCAAAAGATATGGAAAAAACACTGAATGAGACTGGAGAAGGACTAGTGGATCTAAGAGCGATAATAGAGAAAAGAAGGGTAAAGGCGATACAAGAAGGGGTGGAATGACAGGAAGGTAGCACAGCAAAGAGGCAAAAAGACCAAAGTGGCAATAGTGTGTAGGCTTAAGTTGCAATAATTTGTAGGCATAAGTTGAAATAGATCGTAAGCATTAGTTTTAGATTAGAGGTAAGAATATGATAAGTGCAATAATGTGTTGTAAAAACTGAAAGTTCGTCCAAAGCCAAGAGGCACGGACTAAAAATAAATAATAATAATAAACAAATTTTAGAGAAAGGATAGATCTCTAGAACATAATTTTATCGTAACTTATAAGCAGTTATTGTTATTTTAGAGAAAAAGAAACTATTGTGGCAGCTGACAATTAGTTGGTGGGACGCTAACGATCAAGGTGACCATAACTTTTCTAAATGAGAGTATATGATCTTATCTGCTGTTAAAGGCAGTGACGAGATAAATTTAAGCATATCACATAAAATTGTATTTCTTCAATAACTTCTTAAGAAAATCAGTCTAAAATGTAACAAGCTTCCTCATCAAGTCGATTCGTAAAATTCACAAGTTTTGTATAAATTTTTTACACATTGACAATTTAAACTAATATATCCAAATTTTAAATGTACAGTGGCTCATGAAAATATTCGTAGATTTATCACAGAATTTTTTATGAATAGGTATTTTGTTCATTATGTGAAACTTGTTAAAATTTCATTAGCAGCGTTAACTTAGCACTGTAATGAAACACGTCTATCGTAATTATATCAGCAAAAATTTCCAATTACATTTGTGTATGAGTGCTGCCCGAGCAGCCGTGCCAGACGGACGTGCGAAACAGTGCTTCAGTGAAAGTGCGACAAGTGGGAAAACAAAGGACTAACGACAGGCCCATCGCCAAACGGTCGAGAATATAAAATGCAACAGCAAATACCAACGATAAAAATAACAAATAATGGCGAAACCTACTTCATAAATAAAACGACGGATTTAATA
>NC_057782.1:1648422-1649612 GCF_014825855.1 Bombus pyrosoma
ATTACGTTATAACGTATAACTTCATGCAGTATTACGTTATAACGTATAACGTTATGTAGTATTACGTTATAACGTATAACTTTATGTAGTATTACGTTACAACGTATAACGTTATATTATAATACGTTATAAATTATAATGTTAAGTAGTATTACGTTATAAGGTACAACGTTGTGTAGTACTACGTTGTAAGGTGTAAAGTTATGTAGTATTACCTTATAACGTATAACGCCATGTAGTATTACGTTATAAGGTATAACATCATGTAGTATTACGTTATGATGTATAATGATATGTAGTGTCGCGTTATAACATATAACGTTATATACTATTACGATATAACGTATAACGTTATGTAGTATTACGTTATAACGTATAACGCCATGTAGTAATACTTTATAAGGAATAACATCATGTAGTATTACGTTATAACGTATAACTTCATGTAGTATTACGTTATAACGTATAACTTCATGTAGTATTACGTTATAACGTATAACTTCAGTAGTATTACGTTACAACGTATAACGTTATATGGTAATACGTTATAAATAATAACGTCAAGTAGTATTACGCCATAACTTATGACGTTATGTAGTATTACGTTATAACGTATAACGCCATGTAGTATTACGTTATAAGGTATAACATCATGTAGTATTACGTTATGATGTATAATGATATGTAGTTTCGCGTTATAACATATAACGTTATATACTATTACGATATAACGTATAACGCCATGTAGTATTACGTTATAAGGTATAACATCATGTAGTATCACGTTATAGCGTATAGCGTTATGTAGTATTACGTTATAACGTATAACGTTATGTATTATTACGATATAACGTATTACGTCATGTAGTATTACGTTATAACGTATAACGTTATGTAGTATTACGATTTAATGTCTAACGTTATGTAGTATTACGTTTTAGCGTCTAACATTATGTAGTATTACGTTATAACGTAAAACTTCATGAAGTATTACGTTACAATGTATAACCTTATGTAGTATTGCGTTATAACTTATAACCTTATGTAGTATTACGTCATAACGTATAACGTTATGTAGTATTACGTTATAACATATAACGTCAAATGGTATTACGTTATAACGTATAACTTCATGTAGTATTACGTTATAACGTATAACGTTATGTAGTATTACGTTATAACGTATAACG
>NC_057782.1:1650112-1651450 GCF_014825855.1 Bombus pyrosoma
CTATATGGTATTATGTTATAACGCATAGCATTTTGTAGTATTACGTTATAACGTATAACGTTATGTATTACAACGTTATTACGTATAACGTTATATGGTAATACGTTATAAGGTATAACATTATGTAGTATTACGTTACAACGTACAACGTTGTATGGTATTACGTTATAACGCATAACGCTATATAGTATTACTTTATTACGTATAGCGATATTTAGCATTACGTTATAACGTATAACGTTATGTAGTACTACGCTATAAAGTATAATGTTATATGGTAGTACGTTATAAGGTAAAACGTCATGTAGAATTACGTTGTAAGGTGTAACGTTACGTAGTACTACGTTATAACGTATAACGTTATATGGTATTACGTTATAACGTATAATGTTATATAGTATAACGCTATAACGTATAACGTTTTGTAGTATTACGTTATAAAGTATAACGTTGTGTAGTATTACGTTATTACGTATAACGCTATATGGTATAATGTTATAACGCATAACGTTTTGTAGTATTACGTTATAACGTATAACGTTATGTAGTATAACGTTATAACCTATAACGTTATATGGTAATACGTTATATCGTATAACGTTATGTAGCATTCCGTTATGACGTATAACGTTATATAGTATTACGTTACAACGTATAATGTTATATGGTAGTACGTTATAAGGTAAAACGTCATGTAGTATTACGATGTAACGTATAACGTGATGTAGTATAACGTTAAAACGTACAACGTTACATGGTAATACGTTATATCGTATAACGTTATGTAGTATTACGTTATAACGTGTAACGCTTTGTAGTATTACGTGATAACGTATAACGTTATGTAGTATTACGTTACAACGTATAACGTTATATGGTAATACGTTGTAACGTATGACGTTTTGTAGTAGTACGTTATAACGTATAACGTTGTGTAGTATTACGTTACAACGTATAACGCTATATGGTATAATGTTAAAACGCATAACATTTTGTAGTATTACGTTATAACGTATAACGTTATGTAGTATAACGTTATAACGTATAACGTTATATGGTAATACGTTACAACGTATAACGTTATATCATAATACGTTATAACGTATAACGTCATTTAGTATTACGATATAACGTATAATGTTATGTAGTACTACGCTATAACGTATAACGTTATATAGTATTACGTTATAACGTATAACGTTAGAAAGTATTACGATTTAACGTATAAGGTTATGTAGTATTACGTTATAACGTATAACGTTATGTAGTACTACACTATAACGTATAACGTTATATAGTATTACGTTATAACCTATAACGTTTTGTAGTGTTACGTTA
>NC_057782.1:1651950-1653006 GCF_014825855.1 Bombus pyrosoma
TAACATTATGTATTATTACGTTATAACATATCGTTGTATAGTAATGCGTTATATCGTATAACCTTATGTAATATTACGTTATAATGAATATCGTTATATTTTAATACGTTATAACGTATATCGTTATATGGTAGTACGTTATAACGAATAACGATCAGTAGTAATACGTTATAACGTATAACGTCATGTAGTATTACGTAATAATGTAAAACGTTATATCTTATTACGTTATAACTTATATCGTTATATGGTAGTACGTTATAACGTATAACGATCAGTAGTATAACGTTATAACGTATAACGTCATGTAGTATTACGTTATAATGTAAAACGTTATATCGTATTACGTTATAACTTATATCGTTATATGGTAATACGTTATAACGTATAACATTATATATTAATACGATATAACATATAACGTTATGTATTAATACGAAATAACGTACACCGTTATATGGTAATACGTTATAACGTATATCGTTATATGGTAATACGATATGATGTATAACGTTCAGCAGTATTTCGTTATAACGTATAACATTATGTATTATTACGTTATAACGTATATCGTTTTATGGTAATACGTTATAACGTGTAACCTTATGTAATATTTCTTTATAACGTATATCGTTATATGGTAATACGTTAAAACGTATGTCGTTACATGGTAATACGTTACAACGTATATCGTTATATAGTATTACGTTATAACGTATATCGTCTTATGGTAATACGTTATAACGTATAACCTTATGTAATATTACGTTATAACGTATATCGTTATATGGTAGTACGTTATAACGTATAACGTTCAGTAGTACTTCGTTACAACCTATAACTTTATATACTATTATGTTATAACGTATATAGTTATATAGTAATACGTTACAACGCATAACGTTATATAGCATTACGTTATAACGTATATCGTCTTATGGTAATACGTTATAACGTATAACCTTATGTAATATTACGTTATAACGTATATCGTTATATGGTAGTACGTTATAACGTATAACGTTCAGTAGTACTTCGTTACAACCTATAACTTTA
>NC_057782.1:1653506-1656708 GCF_014825855.1 Bombus pyrosoma
ATCGCTGCTTTTCTGTATCTGGTTTTCCTGCGGCACTTGTGCTTGGAGTTATTTTACGCTTTTTGTTGTTTTTTGGTATCATCCAGTTTTCATCCTGATAATGTTTTTCATTATCTTGACTGTACTCCTCCTGTTTTCGCTGCTCCTTCATTTCTTCTATGTCCATACTTTGATTAATGTTAACTTGTTATTGTTGCTTAAGGGCTGGTAAATCTACCGACCTACTTATACAATATCTTTCACCTTTTGTTGCAATTTTAATTGCTGGTATCTGTTGCTGCATTGTTAGGCTTCTCTTCACTATCACTAATCGCTAATTTTACTTAGCACTAAGGAAATTCACACATCACTACCCCGGAGCACACGTCTGTTTACTTCGGTTGCCCGGGCAGAACTGTAATACTACATGACGCTATGCGTTATAAGGTAATGCCACATAACGTTATAGGTTATATCGTAAAACTACATAACGTTATACGTTATAACGTAATGCTACATCACGTTATATGTTATATCGTAATACTATATAACGTTATACGTTATAACGTAATACTATATAACGTTATACGTTATAACGTAATGCTAATTAACGTTATATGTTATATCGTAATACTACAAAACGTTATACGTTATAACGTAATAGTATATAACGTTATTCGTTATAACGTAATGCTACATAACGTTATACGTTACAACGTAATACTACATCACGTTATACGTTATAACGTAATACTATATAACGTTATACGTTATAACGTAATTCCATATAACGTTAAACGTTAGAACGTAATACTACATCACGTTATACGTTATAACCTAATACTATATAACGTTATACGTTATATCGTAACTCCATATAACGTTAAACGTTATAACGTAAGGCTACATAACGTTATACGTTAAAACGTAATACTACATGACGCTATGCGTTATAAGGTAAAGCCACATAACGTTATAGGTTATATCGTAAAACTACATAACGTTGTACGTAATAACGTAATTCCATATAAAGTTAAAGTTTATAACGTAATGCTACATAACGTTATACGTTATATAGTAATGCTACATAACGTTATACATTATAACGTAATAGTATATAACGTTATACGTTATACGTAATGCTACATAACGTTATACGTTATAACGTAATACTACATCACGTTATACGTTATAACGTAATACTATGTAACGTTATACGTTATAACGTCATTCCATATAACGTTATACGTTATAACGTAATGCTACATAACGTTATACGTTAAAACGTAATACTACATGACGCTATGCGTTATAACGTAATGCTACATAACGTTATATGTTTTATCGTAATACTACATAACGTTATACGTTATAACGTAATTCCATATAACGTTAAACGTTATAACGTAATGCTACAGAAATTATACGTTATAACGTAATGCTACATAACTATATACGTTATATCGTAATACTACATAACGTCATACGTTATAACGTAATACTATATAACGTTATACGTTATAACGTAATGCTACATAACGTAATATGTTATATCGTAATACTACATAACGTTATACGTTATAACGTAATTCCACATAGCGTTATACGTTGTATCGCAATACTACATAACGTTATACGTTATATCGTAATAGTATATAACGCTATATGTTATAACGTAATAGTATATAACGTTAAGCGTTATAACGTAATACTACATCACGTTATACGTTATAACGTAATACTATATAACGTTATACGTTATAACGTAATTCCATATAACGTTAAACGTTATAACGTAAGGCTACATAACGTTATACGTTAAAACGTAATACTACATGACGCTATGCGTTATAAGGTAATGCCACATAACGTTATAGGTTATATCGTAAAACTACATAACGTTGTACGTAATAACGTAATTCCATATAAAGTTAAAGTTTATAACGTAATGCTACATAACGTTATACGTTATATAGTAATGCTACATAACGTTATACATTATAACGTAATAGTATATAACGTTATACGTTATACGTAATGCTACATAACGTTATACGTTATAACGTAATACTACATCACGTTATACGTTATAACGTAATACTATGTAACGTTATACGTTATAACGTCATTCCATATAACGTTATACGTTATAACGTAATGCTACATAACGTTATACGTTAAAACGTAATACTACATGACGCTATGCGTTATAACGTAATGCCACATAATGTTATAGGTTATATCGTAAAACTACATAACGTTGTACCTTATAACGTAATACTATATAACGTTATACGTTATAACGTAATGCTACATAACGTTATATGTTTTATCGTAATACTACATAACGTTATACGTTATAACGTAATTCCATATAACGTTAAACGTTATAACGTAATGCTACAGAAATTATACGTTATAACGTAATGCTACATAACTACATACGTTATATCGTAATACTACATAACGTCATACGTTATAACGTAATACTATATAACGTTATACGTTATAACGTAATGCTACATAACGTAATATGTTATATCGTAATACTACATAACGTTATACGTTATAACGTAATTCCACATAGCGTTATACGTTGTATCGCAATACTACATAACGTTATACGTTATATCGTAATAGTATATAACGTTATATGTTATAACGTAATAGTATACAACGTTAAGCGTTATAACGTAATACTACATCACGTTATACGTTATAACGTAATACTATATAACGTTATACGTTATAACGTAATTCCATATAACGTTAAACGTTATAACGTAAGGCTACATAACGTTATACGTTATAACGTAATGCTACATAACGATATACGTCATATCGTAATACTACATAAAGTCATCCGTTATAACGTATTACTACATAACGTTAAGCGTTATAGCGTAATGCTACATAACGTTATAAGTTATAACGTAATGCCACATAGCGTTATACGTTATATCGCAATACTACATCACGTTATACGTTATATCGTAACAGTATATAACGTTATATGTTATAACGTAACAGTATATAACGTTATACGTTATAACGTAATGCTACATAACGTTATACGTTATAACGTAATGCAACATAACGTTATACGTTATAACGTAGTACTACATCACGTTATACGTTATAACGTAATACTATGTAACGTTATACGTTATAACGACATTCCATGTAACGTTATACGTTATATCGTAAGGCTACATAACGTTAT